>NC_073744.1:29600980-29906542 GCF_029784135.1 Toxorhynchites rutilus septentrionalis | reverse complement strand
AGCATTATTTATAGCTGTGTACGGTTGTATGATTTCATGTGTGGAAATGTTATCTATCTCGACCGCCTCTGCTGCACTCATAGCTTCGCTGGTAGACGAGCCGAGGATATGTGTCTCCAGCACGCGCACCGGGCTGGCGTTTGGCGGATTTAGTTATGCCTCATTTTGCTTCCATTCCGTTTGCGCGAACGTTCGCGGATTGCGGCACGTCTTCCCACACTTTCCACGGGAACATCATCTCACTTACCGTCTCCGTCGGGTTGCATCTGCTGCAGCATCTCAGGCAGAATGGCGGAATGGCGGAACAATTATTAAACAGAGTGTGGGAGCGAAAGATTCCCCGACCACCACAACGAGACGGAGCGCACTAATTTATTAGGCGATAAGTTCCAACTTCCAAGACCCGTTCGGATTCTGGTGGTGGTGTAGGAATCATTGAACGTAAACAGCAATGCCGCCATCTAAAAATATTTGTCAAACATTGTTTGTGTTGCCGTTTCGATGCGCCGAGTGGGGCGCCTTGTGCTGAGTGCACCACGCAATTCGTCAGTACAATTTTCAGCTTCGGAAACAAAAACCAAAATGGTAAAAATGAAGACAGAGAGAATCACTCTCTATCTCTTTATTTGTTCCACTTTGGTTTTAGTAACAGTGAAATTTGAAAATATCCAGTGACTACTTCGTAATAATGAGTGAATACAAAATATAACGAATGAAAACAAAGTAACTTGTTCTGAGGTAGGCCTACGTCTTTGATTTTTTATCGAAGGGTCATTCAACGAAATTGAAAATGAGGCATGTAACGAAAATTATTGAGTGAATTCATACGTATAGTACGCAAAATCAAATGTATATATTATATACTATTAGACGGGAAATTTCTCCAGCATTTTTTTGTTTTGTTGCTTAACCGTTTGAATAATTTCTGCTTCAAAAACGAATTCCATCATAAAAATAGACTTAGACCATCAATTTGTGGTGAGATAGCCATGACCCATTCCAGCGTGACGTGACAACTGTTTGACTCACTAAAAACAGGTTTTTGCTCGCTTTCATGTATAAATCACACGATTTCCAAATGGTGAACAATTTTAAAGTGAAATTGTGGAAATTCCCTACAAGAATCTTCAGTTGGAGAATATTTTACAGTTCAATTCGCTTGTTGCCAGCCCATTACTTTTGTGACGTGACAACACCTGTCTTTTCGCGGGTTCCGACTTTTGAACATTAACGTTGTATTTTCAGTTCCGTTTCAAAACATACAAATAAACCTCATTCTATGATTTGTCAATGAAAGATGAACATAGATTCCTGTACACTCAGTCTTTCAAAAAACTCGCAAGAACATGCATTTTGACGGCATGCATTTTGTGACGTGACAACGCGCTCTGTGCGAATAAACAGTCTCCACGAAGCGTTGTCATGTCACACAATCAATAAGTTCTTTCAAAAACAGAGAATAAATATATTTGACCTGTGTGCAAAATGAGCTGTATGTTCTTTTCGATTGTGAAACATTGCGAAACAAGGCAATTTTAATTGTTTATGGTATGTTCATCAAAATAAGCTATATAAATTGAATCTTCCTGTTACCTGTAATACACGGTATGTCTTTATTTGGGAAAAGTCGGGGTGGTCCCAAACCGATCTCCAGTTTTTATATCGTGATTGTTTAACACGTTCACTCTGGCGCTTGCCATCAATGGCTAGCACAATCCTGGTTCATCGAGTGGCGCTCACTACAGAGGGAACACATTTGATTTTGCTATAGAAACTTTTGATAAACTCTTTTTATGCATCCGCGCACATACCTGTGCAAGGACGTTTATGTTTGCGTGTTGAAGATGACTTTGATTTTGACGTTGACTTTGATCGCTGATCGTAGATGCTTGCGTGTGCATTTCTATGTGCACTATCTTTGTATAACTCCACACACGTCGCTGTAGGGCTAAGTTCTTTCCACTCAAACATAATCTCCCTCTCACTGAAATCCTATCTCTCACTATCAAACATTATTCTTTTTTTTATTCCTCTTCGCGCACCCATGGATTTATGCCAACATTACCATTCACGATCGTATTGTGGGATTTCATGCCATTCCCGGTCTTTTATATTCGTTTTTAACGAACCGGAAGTCACCATCCTCGATTCCGAAATGGTATCGGAATACGATATTCAACTTCCGCTGGTAAGCCCACATCGTAGGGGGCTTCCATATTTTTTTACCATTCAATACTACCATCAGCTTCCATGAAGCAAGATATCCATGGAATATCAGATTATCTTCGATCGAGGATCGTTCCAACGATCTTTGATGCAAATTATGGGGATATCAATTGTGACAATATGTACTTTACTGATGGATCCTCTATGAATGAGTCCACAAGATTTGGAGTGTTCAACGAATTTTTTAGCACCTCCCACAGTCTTCAATATCCTTACTCAGTGTATATTGCTGAATTGGCAGCGATTCACTGGGCGCTGGACAGCGTCGCCTCACGACCTGTTGAACACTATTACATTGTAATGGATAGTCTTAGCTCTGTCGAAGCTATCCGTTCAGTGAGGCCGAAAAAGCACCCGCCGTACTTCCTTGAGAGAATACGAGAAATTTTGAGTCCTTTATCCAGACGCTGTTATGTCATTACCTTTGTCTGGGTCCCTTCACATTGCTCAATTCCGGGTAATGAGAGGGCTGACTCATTGGCAAAGGTAGGTGCAATTGAAGGCGACATTTATCAGCGTCAAATCGCCTTCAATGAATTTTATTCTTTAGTCCGCAAAAATACCATCGCTAACTGGCAACGCAAGTGGAATGAAGATGAATTGGGCCGGTGGTTTCACTCGATTATCCCTAAGGTTAGCCTCAAACCGTGGTTCAAAAGTCTGGACTTGAGTCGGGACTTTATTCGTACCTTCTCCCGACTCATGTCCAATCACTGTTCGTTAGATGCACTACTCTTCCGCTTTAATCTAGCCAGCAGCAATCTCTGCGTTTGTGGCAAAGGTTATCACGACATTGAACACGTTGTTTGGTCGTGCGAGTTGTATCTTGTCGCCAGATCGAATTTAGAAAGCTCCCTTCGGGCCCGAGGAAGACAGCCCAATGTGCCGGTGAGAGATGTGTTGGCTCGGTTAGACCTTGATTACATGTCCCAAATATATGTTTTCCTTAAAGCTATCGATCATCGTGTGTGATTGTCCTTATACCCTTATCCCCTCCTTTTCTTCCTTCGCGAGCAATCGGTTCTCTTCTTACTAACAATAGAATAAGTTGAAATGTAAATACATAGTAGTTATAAGATAGGTTTAAGAGTTGAGTGTGATGAGTGTGAGTGAGAGTGTGAGTGTGAACATTGTCAATCCTTATATCCCATCCTATTCCTGAAAAAAATATGTCACCCTTCTAAACTCGAGTCTACCGCGAGTAATCGGTTTTTTACCTTATTAACAATAGAATTAAGGAAAATTGTTCATAGATATATAGATATAGTGAATATGTTTAGTTAAGAATTCGGCTCCTTTAAACTTATGTAATTGAGCCTGTAAAAATAAACGAATTAATAAAAAAAACTACTATCAGCAAACCGGACGATTATATCATATGTTATGGAATCTACGTTTATATTTTGTTGATAAAACATAGGAGAAAAATTATTTGTATGTTTTGAAACGGAACTGTAATTAATTAATCATTTATGTTCAACAGTCCGAAACAGCAAAAAGTCAGGTGTTGCCACGTCACATAAGTATTAGACCGACAACAAGCCAATCTAACCATAAAATATTCTCCAACTGATGATTCTTGTTGGAAAATTTCTTAATTTTACTATAACATCGTTTAATTGTGTGCTTTATTCATGAAAACGCAAAAAAAAGTGTTTGTAGTGAGTCAAAATGTTGTTACGTCACACTGGAATAAATCGTATACTTTTCGTGACGTGACAACAACTTCTGGAGACAGTTGATACTCCTCTATTTGTGGACCGATCTCAACCAAATTTTGTGGGTTGTTGACCTTTATTGTTCGCTCAGAGAAACCCCAGTATTAAAATGTTTGAACCTATGTTCATCTGATAAACTAAAAAATGCTCTATTTTTGTGACGTGACAACGCTTCAAAACATCTGTTTTTCAAATGCTTGTTTCTCATAAATTACAGAATGAAACGTAGGTGTACCCACGGCACTTCAAACAAGCATTTAATCATCCATTCAATAGTATATAGATATTGAAGTTTGGTTAAGCATGTGCAGAGATATCTCATGAAACATAAAAATAGTGAAAACCTAAAATATTTTAAATATACTTATGTAGTTTTTTATACTCGCCTCTCCAACCTTTGAGGTGCTTAAAAATCAAATTTGTTACAAAAAAAAATGATATAACTTGTGCTTATTCAATTAACGTTTTCAATTTTCTCCTAAAACTAGGTTTGAAATTTGGTTCTCTGGTGTATGGAATGGGTCCCATATATATATTTTTGGGAAATTCACGAAAAAAATCAACTTTTACTTAAGGTATTCGTCTTTACCACCCTTCCTCTACTATTTAAAAAAAAAGATGCTGCAAAAACCCTTGATGCGCTTGTAGGAATTTCTCCCACTGTATAACCAGGGTTGCCAATAATATTTTTCAAGAAACTTGCTCTTAAAAAACTGGATCCTGTAAGAAGATCGGCTTTGATTTATCTACTACATGGACTGAAAAGCCCGGGTTTTTTCAACAGATGGCACCACTAAAATGAACAAGATTCATTCCGAAAGGTTAATCTGTCACTAGCTCATATGTGAAGTTTCATGACGTTTATTTGTTCACAAACTACAGTTGTTCAATGTTATTCGAAATGTTATTTTCGAAACAATTTCTAGGCCCTTATTGTTGAACACGATTAGGCGCTTTGGATTTACGAGTGCTGCATATAAATGGTTTGAAAGCTATTTAAAAGACAGAACTCAACGGACTATTTTTAATGATTCAATTCCCCTAGGGAATAATCTTGGAGTACCTCAGGGAAGTGTATTAGGGCCCCTTTTATTTATTATGTATATCAATGACATGCGAAGAGTTTTACGATTTTGTGATATCAATCTTTTTGCAGATGATACTGTGTTATTCATTGCAGCTAATGATTTAGATCAGGTCGCTTTACATTTGAATGGAGATTTACATTCTTTAAATAGATGGTTGAAGTGTGAGCAATTGAAATTGAACATAAGTGAAACTGAATATATGTTAATCTCGCGAAATCGTTTAAATGAAAACGTCTCCATCGTTATTGATAATGAGACTATTGATCGAGTTCGGGACACTAAATATCTTGGCGTGGTTATTGATGACAAACTCAAGTTTAACACTCACATTGATAAGTGTAAAATTTCCAGAAAGTATGGAATCTTATGTCGATTGAAAAACGATGTAACTATTTGCAGCAAAATACAGCTATACAAATCGATCAACTCTCCTCATTTAGACTTTTGCTCTTCCATTTTATGTTTAGCCAATGACACACAAATATCGAGATTACAGCGCTTGCAAACGAAGTTTTATACGAACGGATAATTTAATGTGAACATTTTTTTTTGCAGTTTGTTTTCAATATTTTCAATGAATATGACAAATTTTTTTTTTTGAACGGATTATATTATGTAGACTATTTAAATTTTTTAAAATATCTTTTTTTAAATTTGTATTGATCTCTACTACGTCTGTCATGATCTTTGTAATGATGGACTATTTTAATTTTTATTTTGTCGTTCTTATAGTTGTATTAGTTAAAAAAAAAGTAGCCTACAAAAGTTTGAGCGTCGCGCGCTAGACACAGATATAAAGGATATTAAATTGAAAGTGTTTTAAGTACCGGTCTAGGAATTTTTAGTAAAGGAAATTTTCTCGATTTCTCTGAATGAGGGGGACTTGTGCTCTGGTGGACCACTTGGCTGCAAGGGCCTTGTCGGGACCGTATCGGCTCTGTGGTGGACATGACTGAGTATTGGCTTATCTTTTGACATTGCAATTGTTTGAACTTATATCTGTAAATGAAATCAGTTCGTTTTTAATGTTTGCTAAACTGATTTCAATGTTGAGAAAAAATAAATAAATTATCTTTTAGATAACTCGTCTTGCTCAAACCTCTGTAGGTGAAGGAGGCGGGACCATCATCATCATTTAACTTGTGCTCCTTCGAGAACAAAAGTTTATCGGTGATTTTATGAATTTAAAATGGGCCGAACAAGCACCGCAGATGCACCTCGCTCTGGAAGGCCAAAAAAGGCTACGAATCCAGAAGTTGTAAAACAAGAGCAACGTGAAGTTCCGCGCAGTCTTCTAAAAAACACTTACACATGTCCACGCGATGTGAAAATTCCATGTTTTTGTTTGAAATCGAATATGATTCTCGCTAGTGTTGAGTGTCTATCCCCAACACGAACAATGATACACAAACATAGACATGTGAAAACAAACACGATGTTTATAATTCAAGAACATCATGTACAAACATATCACCCGATGTCGCAATATTCATTGTTTTCGTTTCGTTTCTTTTCATACACGGAAAGAAATTATTCATCCCAAAACATTTCTTCGTAGAATACTTTTTCACAGAAACGAACTTGAAATTTAGTTCGCGTTTCAAAAATTGCACGAACTAAGAGGCTATAAGTTCATGCACCAAAATATATATTTTTATTAAGGCTCATATGGCGTCAGCCTAACGAGGCCGGGAGTTCAATATTTTGACAATGTTTGCTTACAACTATGTTAGTAATATGTAACCGATTACTCGCGGTTGGCTCGAGGTTAGTATTACAAGTGTTCTCATAATTGGGATGTTGCAGTCTTCAGTGCTCTGTACGTGTGCCCGACATGGGATACTTCCTATTGGGATGCAGCTGACCGTTAATCAGCAACGACCCCCTAGTCTGCACCCCATATCTAGCGTGGTGCGTCTTTTTCGACTCGAGGAATCCAGGATAGAATAATCACTAGCCGGCGCAATCATCAGCTCGTGTAGAGTTGTCATGAGCGGTACAACCTTTGGCTCTTGTTGAATCATCAGTGGACTGCACAACCTTCGGCCCGTGTATCTGTAAAGAGTGTGTTGCCGCGACTAAGTAAAAGTTTATAGATCGTTCATGCACATTTTGCAAGTCTGATTAAATAATCCTTGGTTTCGTTCAAAGAAAACATTCTCTGAATAGAAAGAAGCTTTCTATTTTTTTTTGCGTGCATGTTGGCAATTAAAGTCTGGGGAGCCGACTGCATAGCGGGCGACGTCGTACAAATGCTGACCAAAAAAATAAATACCCAAAAATTAGTTTTAGATGCAACCTTCAGCGGCACACAGCAGAACCAGCAGAGAAATTTCAGCGGCTAAAACACACCATTAATTTCTCGATGTTATCACAAACTGAATGAAGGAAAAAACTAAAAGCTACACTTACACTGCACTACATATGCTACATATGTGTGCATGCGATTGCATCATCCTTTCTTCTCCGCTCGTTTTATAGCTCGGGTCGCGATCGTCGCGAACAAGCAGTATTGGCCATTTGTATTCAAAGATCCAGCCAAAATTGTTGCTCCCGTGGTCGAGTGGTTAGCGGCACGCCTAACATGTCACTGCTGAATAATTCAATTTTAGTACTTGTTCAAATAGCTAATAATAGCGAATGTTACATGAATTCAATATATAAATTGATGCGTGCACTAAATAATGATATCAAATGTGAAAAACTCTCATATCAATCGATGTTTATTTTGTTCAGAACAGAAAAAGAGGTTTATTTTATTTGTCCAATATTTTCGATGAAGCACCCATTGTCATGAAAGGAAAGCATTTTTTCCATGTCAACATACCAACACACCACGCGTTGAGTGGTGGTGGTGTGGTGTCCGATTCGCTTCTTCTACTCTACGCACTGCCGGTGCTTGGGGTGAAAATGCAAGAGAAACTGTACGCCATGTTCGAACATCATGTGAAACATTGGGATTAAACATCGTATGTCCAAACATACCACGAATACAAACATGTCACATTTTCTAACATAATAGGTACGAAAAAATCATGTTTGTACTCAAACACAAACCTGTGAACAGCAGCGTGGACATGTTTATTCCGGACGCAGTGTTTTTTTGACGTGGGACTACGTCTAACCGGAATATATGGAGGGTAAAATGAAAACCTAAACACAGAACATGCAGGAAAAAATGAAAGATTTCGAATGCTTATAGCTCGAACATTTCGTACTGGATAGGAGAGATGTTTGCATCACTTGATAGGGAATATTTCTACGCATCTATCGCAACTAACAAAATGTTGTTTTTCATTAGATAAACAATTGAATAACTGTAAAATATTAGGCGTTATCTAAACGCCCTAACTGCATCGTTTTGATTGGCCCGATTTACGGTTTCCCTAACACAGCCATCAAAACCAAGCAGCCTTGGGGAAATCGGCATTGCAAATACTTGAAAGTAGGGGGACTTTTGTTCTCATCGAAAAATGTTCCCTAACACAGACTTTAAAACCAAGCAGTGAAATCGGCATTGCAAACACACGAAAGAGCCTAGAGGCGAGTGAACTGAAAAGTTTAAACCCTCTTGAAGCCAAAAAGAAGAAAAAGAACACACGAAAGTAGGGGGAGCTTTTGTTCCTACCGAAATGTGTTCCCTAATAGAGATTTCTAAACCAAGGTGCCTGGAGAAATCGGTATTTCAAATTCATGTAAGTCGGGGGTATTTTTGTTCCGACTGGAATGTGTTTCCCTAACACAGACTTCAAATCCATGAAGCGTGGGGAAATCGGCATTGCGAATTCATACAAATCGGGGGTATTTTTGTTCCGATTGAAATGTGTTTCCCTAACACAGACTTCAAAACCGAGGTTTCTGGGGAAATCGGCTCTGCAAATAAATGCAAACTGCGAGTACTTTTGTCCTCGCTTGCCTTTGTGCAGAGTGGAATATGTCTGTCCTAACATGATCTTCTAAACTTAGGAACTTGGGAAAATCGTGCAGCGACTAGAAGCGAATGTACACTTTTGGGATGTAAACTTTCTTTTTTTTTTGTCTTTATTGGAAAGATTTTCAGCCTTAGGCTGGTTCATCAAACGTTTGATAATTCTTCCGTACATATATTTTGTTCTAGTCATCATACCAAACGTAAAAGGTCCGTCATTAAATTTACTTGTAACGAAGAAAAATCAATCACAATAAATGAATTGACTTTACACGGCATTTGTTCATTTTTTTCACTCACAGAGCAAATATATTGAACTCAATTGAATTTGGAAACTGTTTCATTCAATCAAGAATTTAATCAATACAAACGAATGATTGCTAAGATAAGGTAGTTCCACGTGAACCTTGCGGTTATATCATAGATATAACCCACTCATTTTTTGAAACATGGAAGACTGGTTCCGCGAGTTAGCTGAGGTCGTAGGCATTTCAGAAGAACGAGTGGGACACATTTTGCACAAAAATGAAAAAGCTATCCGCACGATGGGTGCCGCGTTTGCTGGCTGTCAACAAAAAACAGCGCCACGTTAATGATTCTACAGACGGTTTGACGTTGTTGAAGTGTAATCGAGTGAACTACTATCAATGTTCTGTGAAATTGGATGAAAAGTGGATCCATTACCACACTTCTGTGCCCAATAGACAGTGTGGCTGATAAGCATATTTCGAAGACTTATAAGTTTCGTACTACAGAAAGGGAATAGAAATGTTGGAAACTCGCTATATCAAGTGTATTGTCCTCGAAGGAAACTATTTTTTTTTTTTTTTTTTTTATCCAAAATATATTTTTTTATTAAGGCTCATATGGCGTCAACCTGACGGAGCCGGGAGTTCAATATTTCGACAATGTTTGCCTTATAACTATGTTAGTAATATGTAACCGATTACTCGCGGTTGGCTCGAGGTTAGTATTACAAGTGTTTTCGTAATTGTGATGTTGCTGTCTCCAATGCTCTGTACCTGTGCCCGACACGGGATACTTCCTTTTGGGATGCAGCTGACCATTAATCAGCAACGCCCCCTAGTCTGTACCCCATATCTAGCGTGGTGCGTCTTCTCGACTCGAGGAATCCAGGATAGAATGGTCACTAGCCGGCGCAAACATCAGCTCGTGTAGAGTTGTCATGAGCGATACAACCTTTGGCTCTTGTTGAATGATCAGTGGACTTCACAACCTTTGGCCCGTGTATCTGTAAAGAGTGTGTGTATGTATTGCCGCGACTAAGTAAAAGTTTATCGATCGGATAGGAGGGATATGAAACAGGGACACAACGAAGGAAACATCATTAAACGTTGACATCGGCGTTTCTGAGGAACAGGTATAGATGAAGCAGAAGATCAGGATCACGGCTACCTAAGATATCCCGGACGGGGATATCCGATTGTCTGCCTTTTGCTCTCAGTGCTCTAGAGAGCTGAGAGCGAGCAGCATGGAATCGGATACACGACCAGACAATATGCTCGATGTCGTGGTAGCCATCGCCACAATCACAAAGATTGTTTGCTGCGAGCCCAATGCGATAGAGATGCGCGTTTAGGTTGTAGTGATTGGACATAAGCCGAGATATCACGCGAATGAAATCACGACCTACATTCAATCCCTTAAACCAAGCTTTCGTCGAAACCTTAGGGATAATCGTGTGTAACCAACGACCGAACTCATCTTCACTCCACATGCGCTGCCAACTAACGAGTGTGTCCTGACGAGGAATGTGAAAAAATTCATTATAGGCAATTTGCCTTTCAAAAAGTGTGCCTTCTGAAGCGCCCACCTTAGCTAGCGAGTCCGCTTTCTCATTCCCCGGAATCGAGCAATGAGAGGGGACCCATGCTAAGGTAATCTTGAATAATTTTTCGACCAAAACACTCAATAGATGTCTTATTCTTGTTAGGAAATAAGATGAGCGTTTATCAACTTTCATTGAACGAATTGCCTCTATTGAGCTGAGACTGTCTGAAAAAATAAAATAATGGTCGATGGGCAGTGTTTCAATGATCCCTAGTGCGTAGTATATCGCACCCAGTTCAGCGACATACACGGAACAAGGATCTTTGAGTTTGAAAGAGGCACTGGAATTTTCATTGAAGATGCCGAAGCCAGTGGACCCGTTTATGAATGAACCGTCAGTAAAGAACATTTTATCAGATCTAACTTTCCCATATTCTGCCGAAAATATCGGCGGAATAGAATCGGAGCGTAGATGATCTGGGATTCCATGGATTTTTTGTCGCATGGACAGATCAAAATTGACAGAGGAATTGCAAAAGTATGGGAAGCAAAACTATGGAAGGAAACTATGTTGAGGAATAAATACAGCTTTGCCCCAAAAAACGATTGTTGATCGTTGATCATCGAACGATAAGACCTTCGACTGAGCCTCAAGCAATATTTGCTTACGTTATCACTCGCCGTCAACCCGACAGCCAGCTAATCCTGCCGGTTCGTCATCGGTTCATAATCGCGACAGTTTGCATTGCTTTTTGTTGTTGTTTGGCTTTCTCACAAGCATAAACACAGCCCAACTTCCCACCGACGATCGCGCGCACGATGCCGGAGCATCCCGGCATCTTGTAACTCCATGTGTACAAAAATATGCTCACACCACGCTCGGGTTTTCACTCATCGCGCCGCCACCGCCCCGCCGCCCTTGCCGCTCGGTGGCAGCCCGCGTCGTCGTCGTCGTCGCCGTCGTCGGTTTTTATGCTAAGTCTCGTGCACTCATTGCCTTAGTACTGCGCCGATCTCTCCGGGCGATCGATCGATTTGAATCTGCCTCTCGTGTGCGTGTATGTGCTTTGATCGCGTCGTCGTCGCGTCACGTCGCCGTAATTGCGTCGCAAAACAAACGATCCCCTGCCCCACCCCTCAACCGGCTTCGAGTGGATGTTTTGAGTCGCGCACGTGCATAACGCGCACCACAATAATAATAGCAGCAGCTGCTGCAGCAATAAGCGCCACCATAACCATTTTAAACACAATTTGCGATCTTCGCCGGCCTTCGTTGACCCGTCGTGTGGGTGTGTCGCTTGTCAAGTGTGAAATTCGGATGATCAGTTCAATAGATAATAATGGATCATTCCAGCAGCGGGCGGCTGTGTTGATCAATTAGTGAGGAGCAGCGGTCCCAGAATCGTCGCGTGGGTGTACCGCTGGCACATTGGAATATTTACACGTGAATATATAAGATATGCGTGTGCGGCTGTATGGGTGAACCAATTCAAAATAATGGGTTCAATGCTTGGTGCATACGCGTGATTGTGCCGAAGGCAGCCTCCATTCGGATGCTGTGAACCGTTTGTTTGTGTATTATTTTACGTTTTCTTTCGATTTGTTTACGGTGAAAGTGAACACCGATGGAAAACAAGCTGCGGCGCGTGTTTTCGGTGAAAGATTTTCCCTGTGCAGCGGGTTATGAGCAGTGATCGAGTGCGGCAATCGGATCACCATTATCGCTCAATTGTGCAATTCCGTTGGTCCGGCAAAAAGAAAGCCAAAGTGAGTGGCATGAAGTGAAAAGTGAAATAATATCTTGGTTTTTATGTTATTGGCAAACGACGAAGAAAATATTGTTTACCTTCGTCACCCGTAGCGAAGTGGAATAGCTGAAAAAAGAGGTAAATCTAAACGGAGTGATATCGTCTGCAGCAAAAAGAAACCCCGAAAGAATATGCACACGATATCCACAACTTAAAATGGTGTTTCCTTGGAAATCTGGTTTCTTGCGAGAGATGTTGTTCCTCCAGTGCTACAACACGATTTTATCCCACGACGAAGATCGGTGGTGCCGGTTGGGCTAATATTGCGGATACATGAAGGTGTACTGGCTGGAATCCCCATGGGTATTGTTCTTGTCGAATCTTAGATTGCGGGGAGGAATGTTCGAAGCTATCGCGAATGGTCACAGCAAAAAAAGGGCACACCATTAAAAGTGATGAAAATGGCACGAATCTTACGAAAGGAAGTAGCAAAAAGATTGTGCAATACGTCTGGAGAAGGAATAAGTGTTACAAGTGCCGGTTGAGCAAAGATGAAGATTTTTTTTGCGACAGTTTCCAACCAACGTCCATTGCGTGCTATCAGCAGCGTTTTGCTCTCTTCGGTCATCGCATGCAATGCATGACTCTACTTACAAACGGGGTCACGGATAAAACAAGAAACTAATGGATTTCTTTTTGCACTCATGCATCGAAAAAACGCATAGGGTCAACGTTTTCTGTTTCGTCTCAGCAAATGATAAAATGTTTTTTTCAATAGTTTTTCAGGATTCAAGATCATTTTCTCGAAACTTATTACCAGTCTTCTGAAAAACACTTACACATGTGCACGCGATTTTAAAATTCCATGTTTCTGTTGTACATGAACTAGCGGCCCAATTCCATGTTTTAATAAGTTTACCGCAAAGTCATTGGAACAGCTTTGCTGTTGCACTCGAACAGACTCTTGCAACTTTTTTTCTGTTATTCAATGTTTCCTTTTTAGTCCAAATGTTTATGTCTCAAACTTCTACTCTTTCTCTGCGATCAATTGTTGCTCTTTCAACTTTGACTTTAACTTTCAACTCTCTACTCTTCATTTCCTACTATCTACTCTATACTTTATTCTCTCTTCTCTTTACTTTCTGGTTTTCATTTCAAACTCTCTACTCTCCACACTCTGTTTTCTACCCTCTACTCTCTACTTTCTACTTTCTTCTCTCTACTCCTCTACTCTCTACTCTCTCTACTCTCTATTTTCTCTACTCTCTCCTCTCTCTACTCACTACTCTCTACCCTCTACTCTCTCTACTCTCTACCCTCTACTCTCTCTATTCTCTTTACTCTCTACTCTCTACTCTCTCTACTCTCTACTCTCTCTACTCTCTACTCTCTCTACTCTCTCTACTCCCTCTACTCTCTCTACTCTCTCTACTCTCTCTACTCCCTCTACTCTCTCTACTCTCTGCTCTCTACTTTCTACTCTAAAAAAAACGCACACACAAACACATACACGCACGTGCACGCACAAACGAACACCTGCACACACGCATACGTGCGCTGTCTCACACACAAGACACATGCAGACGTGCACACTCTGTCACACTAAAAAGCACATCACAGCTGCTGACTGCTCACTCTCTCACACTGTTTTTGTTTACATCAACCAACCAACCAACCAAAACACACTCCCACTCACACTCACACACACACACTCACACACGCACACGCACATAAAAACACATACACGTACATGCCCGTACATGCACGCACAAACAAATACACGCACACACGCAGACGCGCAGGGTCTCATACACGTAACACATGCAAACGCGCACACTCTCTCACACAAAAAAAAACATCGCAGCTGCTCACTGCTCAATCTCTCACTCTGTTTGTGTTTACGTCGAGAATACGACGTAACGACAATTCACGACGACCGC
Organism: Toxorhynchites rutilus septentrionalis; assembly: GCF_029784135.1. Classification (NCBI taxonomy): domain Eukaryota; kingdom Metazoa; phylum Arthropoda; class Insecta; order Diptera; family Culicidae; genus Toxorhynchites; species Toxorhynchites rutilus. The sequence goes on along the minus strand of NC_073744.1, from coordinate 29,892,103 downwards.
GCTTTTTTAGCGATTTTATTTATAGTAAGATATGCTTTTCGCTAGTATTCATCCCAAACACGCCCAGTGCACAGTGGGGCAACTCGGCACAAAGACTGGCCAAGCAGAAAAAAAGTGTCGTTAAATGCGAAAGAAAATATCCACATAATTTCGAGATGTTTAACACGATCTGGCATCCATTTTTTATTTAGGGCCGTCCATAAAGCACGTTATCCATTTTTTTGGGATTTTATGGCACTCTCTAATACGCAGTATTTTTTACATACTTTTCTATACAATTTTATGTTCTTTGAGCAAAGGCAAACTCACTGGGCGTTGAAAAAGATCACGTAGTTTATGGACGACCTCTCAAATCAAACAATTTCTGCTATAGATACAGGTCGGACTCGATTGTATATAGTCGACCATTTTTTTTCAACAAATATTTTCAAATCCTATACATAATCGAATCTCAAGAAAACAATTTTTTCATTAATGTATGAATGTCAAACATTAATAGAAAAATAGCTTTTTTGAGATTCGATTATGTATTGGATTCGAAAATTATCGTTGAAAGTGAAATTGCGATCATATATAATCGAGTCCGACCTGTATATATATTTTTTTAGATTACAAATTAATGCAATACAGTTAATGAAAAAAAAAACAAATCAAAATAGAATGCTTTAATCTTCTTCTTCATAACTGCCATCAGATTTATAATCACCTTTTCCTTATTCAACAATTTTGTCTTTCAATAGAAATATTACTTCATCTAGAAATTTTTTACAATTACTTTTCTTCTTTTCAAAATAGTGTTTACTATTGGATCTGGATTGTATTTCGATTTTAGAAATATTTTCTTATTCTATCCTACCTTTATTCCTTCTCAATCACACACTTTTTAACCCTTTGCGGTGGTATTAAATTTGGGTATGGGTGCCGTACTGGTCGGAATTATTTTACCTTGAAAAAGCAGTTATACATGCAAGATTATGAAAAATAAACATTTTTCTTTCGTTTTTTTGTGAACTATATATATATATATATATATATATATATATATATATATATATATATGTATTAACTTAACAATGTGATTTTTTTTATATAAAAATTATATTCTATAATTTGTCTTCGTGTGAAACCTTTGGAATCAATTTCCAAGAGTAAATCGTACGAAGTCAGATAAATATATAATTTTATTTTTTACTATCCGTTGAATGTGAGACACTTTTGCCATTGATGCAATAAATGTGTAATTAATGCCAGCTATGTGTATTCGAAATGTTTGGCACTATTCACTTTTAACAAACAAAGATTTTTTTACATGAGATTATACAGATGACCTGAGATATGTATGCAAACAATTATTCTCCTCTTCGAAAACAACTACTTCAACATAATTTAAACAAGTAGTTACTTAAATAATGATTTCTGTGTATCCGAAATGATCAGAACTTTTCATATTAGATGAACAAAGATGTTGTCGCTTGAGACATTTATACGATTATTCAAATACCATAAAACATTTATGCAAACAGTAGTTCTGATACTTATGAACAATCTTTTCCATCACACCAAAATGTTACAATGGCTAAATTCTGCTGTTATGATTTCTATCCCACATTCCTATGCATTCAACCCACTGTGCGTTGGGCACAGTGTGACGCATGATGTGACGCGTTTTGGGTGGCTTAGCACACAAATTGGTATCTTCGAATAGGCCTCCTGCAGTGCCATAACGGCGGAACTTTGGAAACGCAAGTCGGTTTTGAAGTCCTGGGCAATTCCACGAACCAAACGCTTCAAAAGGTTCTTGCGGATTAGCAATTCGGTTGACTTCTGATAGCGACGAATTTCACGCAAAGCGACTGCTCCCGGTCGGTTGAGATGTGGCTTCTTCACACTTCCTGCGGCTGGTGCGCTGCTACGAGCTGCTTTCGTGGTGCCTTACCACCGGTAGATTTACGAGCCTGCTTGGTCCCAATGAAACGAGTCTTCGCTGTGCGAGAGTAGAGGTAGAAATGAACGAAAGCAAAGGAAGCGTCATGTTCTATACCAATCCGTTCGGTTCAACTGCAGAAGAGAAATGGAATTGGCAAAGAAGACCATAATGCATAGGCGTCTGAGTGCGAGCGTCCTCATCTCACATTAGAGATGGGCAAACCGTTCACGAACGGTACGAAAGAACTAGTTCGCCGAAAAGAGTGAACGAACGGTCGTTCTTTTTCAAAGAACGGTAGTTCTTCCCACGAACTGATTCCGAAAGAATGGTTTGCGAGTGAACTGTTTGAGAACGAACTGATTGAGAGTGAACTGTTTGTGAACGGTTCAGAACGAACTGTTTGCGAGTGGACTGTATGGAAAAGAACTGTTTGAGAAAGAACTGATTGAGAGTGAACTGTTTTGGACGAACTGTTTGAGAACGAAGTGATTGCGGGCGAACTGTTTGCGAATGAACGAGGGCAGCTGAACTGATTTGTGCTGGATGGAATGGATAAATATAACGAGAACACTTGTAAGAAAAATAAAACGATATTTTCATTTATGAGCAAAATGCATGTAACACAGGGTTTATTTTGTTAATGTATACTCAATTTTGGTTTAAAAATTAAATTAGATTTTCGTAGTTTTAAAGGCATATGCTATTTATTTTCAATTTAATGTATTCTTCCAAATCCGCGTACTATCCATACACTTCCTGATTTCCGAAAAAAAATCATGGGGAAGCTGGGACCATTCATGAATTAGGTAAACATAAAATCTCATAGTGAGGGCAAGTTGAAAAAAAACTTTTTCGTTGCTTTCAATCCATTGTTTGGCCTAATGCGTGTACGTATTATCGTGATTGTTTGTTTGATTGATTGTTAGTGAAAATCGCTGTTGACTTCTTTTTTCTCTAAATGAAATATGATCTTACATGGAACCTGTGTGTTGTTCAAACGGAAATTTTTAAAAAGCACACATTTTTTTCGCGTAACATTATTACATATGCTTTTGTCGGCCAATAAACATATTTTCATTTTCACGACTTTCAAAGAAGAAGCACCTTTCCCCACTGAATTCCAAAAATATAAACCCCATACGTACACTATCCAATACAACGATATCAATGAATAGCTGTCTATAGATGTTGGGTTCCAACTAACATTCTATGTTGTTCTTAATACCGCTGAACGAAAGAGCGAAAGAACGGTTCAGAAGAACTGATTCACTTAGATGAACGGTTAGTGACTGAACCGTTCATCAAAGTGAACTGTTTTGCCCATCTCTATCTCACATTGCCGCATCAACTGAATGGATTTCCAGAGCGTATGCGAGTTTTATATACGGTTTCAATAATCTTTTTTCTAAGCGATTTTAAAGCTATTGAAACATGTTTTTAATAATTAACAATCATAGAACTCATGGACATTTTGTCTTTCGAATGAAATGATTATCATACCAATCCGTTCAGCCGGAAAAAAACCTTCAAAACCTTGCAGTCCAGCGTCACTCTCTCGTTTCCGAAACTTTCAGCTTGCACCCCGGTACAGAAATGAAAGACGTAGTCCTACGTCAAAAAGACCCAAAAAACACGCTACAACTACATGAAATGTAAAACATATGTTTGTCTCAAGCATGCAGTAAGACGTAGTCCTACGTCAAAAAAAAAATTCAAAATCTCACTATAAATAAAGGCGCCAAAAAAAATCGTGTCCAAAAGCGCGGTGTAAATAAACAGAGAGAATGCAATGAGCAGTGACAAAATGTGCAAGAGAACGGTGCAGTCGTAAACACTGAGAGAAGTTTTTCCTTAATTCTATAGAGCAAGTATTAATTGGTAATAAGCTTTTTAAACATAGTTTCTTTAATGAGCCCCCATAGGAAACATCTGCCACTCTCCCATCGCCGGAACGGTGTTTTTGAAGATAATCGTCGACGATGGTGTGGCTGAGCAATGGAAAGTAACAGTCCCACTATCGGTGATTGGCACGTAGGTAATCGACTAGATCACCGTGCACTATCCGCTACTGTAATGAATTGTTGTCTAAAGTTCAGAGGGGTGATGATTTCAAATCATCAAACTGTCATCAACTGTCAACATAAAAAAATCGAAAATACATCTTCAAATATACTTTAAACAATAACCAAAATACTCGAACACTTCACTTTATTCCCAACATCCGAAAAAAATCACGAAAATCCATTTTTTTTCGACCTTCCTGACAGGGCCCCCCTTAAATTAACAAAAACCTCTAAAGTTTGAAAGTCTGCTTACAATAATCTACTTCAATTTTATAATGTCGTTATTCTAGTATTCCTTTGTCAAGGTTTTCTACTGTCTACTTATTCATGAAAAACCAATGATTTCGGGAAGAATTTACGTGTTTTTTCCCCGCTCCATTGAAGCTGCCAATTTAGATTGGTTGGTGGTGATGATATTACTGCTGTTGTTGCATGAATGCTACCATTGCAAAACCCGCAGTGGTGCACTACCATGTCTGACACATGGTTTGAATCACTTCGATTAGTACGGTCATGATCGGCCATCGTTGCCATTGGTTATAACACTAAATAGAAAAAATCGCTACTCCCCCACGAAGCAATCGATGATCCTGGGGTAAGAACCAGTGAGGGAACTTGTTTCTCGTATTTTGCGGAAACCAGGCGTTTTCGTATCATCCGACAGTTTATGCAGTTTGATTGTTCTCTGCATCGTCATGTTCCGTAAGAGATGAGATAATTTAACCTGCAGCCATTTGATCAGTAAGCTAATCTGCGAAAAATCTCTTAAGCCAAACCGAATTTACCTCAACCAGCTTCGAGACCTATTCCAGTGGCGACGAGAAGCGAACGGTTTTGGCAGCACAACATCTGCCGTATAGACCGCTTGAATGATCCCAGTAAGATTTACCCTTCTGATTCTGCTTTGAGAATGCCAGGAATAGCCGAAATGAATCCTATCTGGTGACCGAACTTGACTACTCTAACTCCACAGTGGCATTCCGAGCACCAACCATATGGTTGAAGTGCTCACTTCAAGAAGGTCGGCTGATAATCGAACCTAAACATGGATTTGTCTGCCTCTATCGGTTCTATTCATCTGTGCCTTAGGCACCGGCTGTGTAAGTCAGAACTTGAAAGCTTTATTGAGTGCATTCTCTGGTGTTTTCGCTGGCTTGAGTGAACTTAGCTTTAGTTGCTCTTAAGTTCATCAGCATATCCTGGCTGGGAATTTTGCGTCCTTCAAATAGCCGAATAATATTTCATTACCGTCGATTCATTGGTCGAACAGCGGACGAACAAAACACAGCACTATTTATCGTACCTTCAATTGATCCTCGGTTCACCTTAGCACTGTTGTTATTGCGAACCTTGTTCTTATTTAACTTACCAGCGTTTCCTGGACCGCTCCCATTTGTCGTGGCTGATATCACACCATCTGTCAGCGTCACAGATTTCTTCTCAAAATAAAATTTATGTAATGCTGCTCAGTGAAATTTGAAACGGTGGCAGATATATATTTTCATCGCGGTTGCCAGGAATGACAATCGTCAAAGTTACCAACACTGTGTAGTAAAATGTATCAATCGTTGGTAGGGATGTATATTGCATCTGACATTCACTTTTCATACAGTTGGTAATATGTACAGACAATATGTACATTTTACTAATGTTTGCATTACCAAATATTTGGTAAATTCTTTTACCAAGGATTTTTCTGGGTTTGGGGTGAAAACTGGTGTACCAATTTGCTAAACCTACCTACGGTCATATTGAAAGTCTACTGTACTCTAGTGCAAAATAAAATGTCGCTCCTCTTCAATAGTGATAAATAAATTTGGAGCAGCAATTTGCACTATTAATATCATTGATGGAAATCTCAAGTTATGGGTCAAAACAACCCAAAATAAACTCGCTTAAACCCTGTGGGCGATTTATCCCGAACAATACCGAAACACAGTGAACAAAAAATGTGAATTTATACGTATGCGTCCATCGCAAACATTAAGCCGCAAAAACGAAAACAAAAACTGCGTATACGATGACATAATCCTGATTACATCCGCCTAATGTCCGCCACTACCCATCTCGCATCTCGTTTCCCACAACGCCCAAAGCACGTTCCTCATGCCGATAAAAAAAGGCCAATTTTCTTTGTGCCGACATCGCTCTCCACGCATCCGCCGACATCCCCCGGCGGAGTCGCGTTGAAGCCGTTTGTTATTTTAGCCAAGCCGCGGAATGCTTGAAGTTGGAATCGACACCACCATTGGGATCACTAGTGGTGGCTGCTGCGGCGGTATCCGGTTTTGGCGGCGAGCGTCACGTGTGGGACGAGGTATCGGCCAACTAAAAATAATACACCCGAGAGATGAACTCTCGGACCAAAGAAGGCAAGAGTCAACACAATCGAGTCGAAAATTGTACTTTATACCTACTTAAGATGAAAAAAATGAGGTTCCATTCATTTCATTCGGGTTCTCTCTCTGTGTTATGGGAGGATGATATGTTTTTGTTGCCGTTGATGTGTCTTTTTTATAACCTTCAAACTGGAAACACGTTTCTAGCAGTAGGTTATGTTCGGTGGGGTTCGGAAGGTGAGCACGGAATAAAAAAAACACTCGCTTGCCTATTCTATCCGCTCCGCTGGAAGCCACACGCCGCCTCGCGCCTTCCGTTCACATGTGGACTGGTTGAATGAGTTGGGGAATTGGTCCTTCCTGAAGTCGGCGATAAAACAACTCTGCTTCTTTGTTTTCTGCTCTTGCGGTTGTTTATTTCGCTTCTTTTGCTCAAGCTTTACACATCACGAGACACAAGCTCTGGAGTTTTCTCGCGGGAGATATATAGGCCCTACACAAATTATGCTGAAAGCTCTAGCAATTCTAGGAAATATATGGCTTTCGGTGTGATACTCTCGAAAGTGTGCAAACAGTTGGGATTAAGTCGTATGTTTTCCGCCCGAAAAAATTAAAGCCTGTTCCAAAAGGAGTAATACTTGTGCTGAGATACTTTCATTCGAGTGACAATGTCAAAAATATTACTATTTGAAAACCCGATTCAATGGATTCCGTGGTAATGGATTCACGTTTCATCCATTATCACCAAACGTCGAAAGAAGTTTACTCGATTACGCTCCAACAACGCCAAACCGGATGTTCAATCATCAACGCGCCGCTGTTTTTGGTCGACGGTCAGCAAACGCGGCACCCATCGCGCGGATAGCTTTTTCATGTCCAAAAAGTCGTGCAAAATGTATCGCACTCGCACATCGTCGCACTCTTTTGAAATGCCTACGGCCTCAGCTAACTCGCGTAACTTCACTTTACGATCGTTCAAAACAAGTCGATGCACTTGTTCAACGATTTCTGGATTCGTACCAACTTTTGGCCTTCCAGAGTGAGGTACATCTGCAGTGCTTGTACGGCCCATTTTAAATATACTAAATCACTAATAAACCACTGCATTGATTGCTCAGGAGTTTTCCCATCAAAAAACGATGTTTGATCAAAATAGGATATTCCTCTTTTTCCATACGAATACTCAGGTAGTGACACTTAAACTGTAGTTTGTGAACAAATAAACAAAATGTCATGAAACTTCACACATAACCTATTGGCAGATGAACCTCTCGAAATGAATCTTGTTCATTTTCTAGTGGCGCCATCTGTTGAACAATCCCGGGAGTTTTCAGCACATGTAGTATTTGAACGATCGCAACTCTTTTAACAAAGATCTTCTGTATGGTTTCCATTCCAATACAATGTTGACAGCTTTGGGAAATGTTAAAAGTCACACGAATTGAATAATTTTCCTCTTAAAAGTTTCATTTTTCATGTTCCGAAACCTTTCAAATGAAACGCACCTGAGTGGAAGCCATTTACTCTTATTCTGGAATCCGAATGAATCCAAATTATTCGAACCGAACGCAATTAACTTATTACAGCGTTACGTAAAAGTTGAAAAATAGTCTATAGTGAAATTCGAGCGTCAAAGACTTTTGTGACGTGACAACACAATAATGTTGTGTTTTCAGCTCCGTTACAAAACATGCAAATGAATCTTATTTTATAATTTGTGAACAATAGACATAAATTTCAGTATATTCAGTTTTTCAGATATCTTGAAAAAACTTATAATTCTGCACTTCGATGTTCATTTTGCAAATTATATTATATATAACCTTCAAAACTATGAAATAATTTTTTCCATTGTCAATGCCTGTTTATTAATTTTACAAAATAAACAAATATTCACTTGATTAAACGAATACTGAAGGACATTCATTCGAATGAATCAATGATTGTAAAATGTTCCAATAATTAATCCCAAATCGATTAAATGAAAAAAATAGACATCTCTATCTGCTACTCGGCATTGACGGTATTGAGCTCCGTGTTCCATTCCAGTGAAGGAAAAATGATTCTGCATTTCATCCATTTCAAAATTAAAATGAATGAAATACAACTTTTTCGTATCAAATATTAGGTTGGGGAAAAAGTTTTCCATTATAAGCTGGCTTTAGTGATCAATATCTCGCGTAATAACTATCATACAAGTTTAGGCTCGTTGTAAAGGTGATATTTCACACTAAAAAATCCTGCTGCTGTTTTTTGTTTGTTCCATTCAATTGTGAGTTATCGTGTGTTAACAATGGAGGTCATCAAAGAAAAAAATCGGTACATTTTACACTTTTGCTTTTATAAAGGCAAAAATGCAAGCCAGACTGCTGAAATTGTGAATTGCGTTTATGGTGCCAATGCTGAAACAGTGAAATACGTGCAATTTAATTATACTTTTTTTTAAATTTATTTATTTTTTTTTTATTTTTTTTAATTAAATTTTTTTATTTTTTTAAGTGAAATACACTAAATTTAGATCTGCACTGTCAACAAATGGACCGTTTGAAGCTAGCGATTGATCAGAAACGTCCAACGCCAAAACCGGAGGCGTTGTGTTCCATCAGGACAACGCAAGGCCACACCATTCCGGGAGCTTAATTGGATTGTTTTAATGCATCCACCGTATAGTCCGGACGTGGCACCAAGCGATTACCACATTTTTCTCGCATTGTAAAATTCCCAGAGTGATAAGATTGGGATCAAGTGAAGACTATAAAAATCTATTGCTAGAGCTTTTCGCCAATAAGGATTATTACTTCTATGATAGCGACATTATGAAGCTACCATTAGAATGGCAACAAATATTGCAACAAAATGGTGCATATTTGACCCAAATCGGACAAACCGAAGCATATTTTAAATAGTTTTAAATTTCTCCCAAAAATAATCGATAAATTTTTCCCCAACCTAACAGTTCGGCTGAAAGGCTCATAAGGTTGACGTCTAGATGGCGCCTCTTGCAAAAATCTACTTGACTATCACAAAGCACCATCTTTCAATGGATACGTGTCAAAATTTGACAGCAATCGGTCGATTGGTTCGTGAGTTACAGCTTTGAGAGTGAAGCAACTTTTGTTATTGTGAAAAAAAAAAGAAAAAAACACAAATCAATGAAAACGATGGCAAAATTGCATGAATTGCTTCCGCGTATTCTCCAGATCTGGTTCCCAGCGACTATTTTCTGTTCACAGACCTGATGACAATGCTCGCTGGAAAGAAATTTAAGACCGATGATGAAGTGATTACCGAAACTGAGGCCTATTTTGGAAAAACCGAAAGAGTACTATAAAAATGGTATCGAAAAGTTGCAAGATCGCTATAATCGCTGTATCGCCCCCGAAGGCAATGATGTTGAATAATTAAATTGAATTTACAAAAAAAATTGTTTTACTGTGTTACTTAATAAACTTTTCAGTCGAACTGTGAATATGCATTATATGTAATGAATATGTATTATATGTAATGGAATAATTGGAAAAATTTTGAACGAAAACTCTGCGTGACAATGATTTTATACCATAAAGATAATGTTTCATTGGAACTACTAGAAAATTTAGATAAATATACTTGAGTAAGAGTCAGGACTACGTGTTTAAAGTATTCAAATAATATCAAGTAATCATTTTCATTCAAATTCCAACAATTTGAAACTGCCTTTGGGCCTGCTGATCTGACAACGATTAATAAATTTCTCCACAAATACTGATGAATCATTTTGACGTTTGTTTCCCATGGAGGCAATGTTGCCATATTAAGTGGATTGGGTGTCAACCAAACAGATTGCAGAATCTAATATCGAATCCGATCGGATTCCGGGATAAGCATGGTTGAAAAACTCAATCACTCGAAACAACACACACTGGATTAGCAATGAGAAGGAAAATGAATACCCAAACTGATAAAATTCTCGTTCCGATGTACAGAGTTATGTTATATCAAAGTAAAAGAAAAGGATTTTTTGAATGTGTGCTTTCCAAGTTTAAACGTAATTCCAATTTTGGCCGAGAGAGTTCGAATGAATATTGTCGATTTCATGTAATTTCATGTAATCTTTGTAATACATTTTGATCATTTTCGACAGTTTCTAGGTATTTTAATTTTACCTAATCGGCATCAACTTTCGAAAGCATTTGACGCAATAAAATTCCTCTTCTCTTCCCCAACAGAGAGCGATGAGTTATTCTCATCCTCAATTCCATTCGGATTGTAGAGAAGGTTCCACGGCTTCTAAAAAGATTCTGCGGGAACAAGCTTGAGATGTTTATTTTCCTAATGTTTTCATCAAATTCTCTTCCTCGTCCTTGAACTTTTCGGATCCTAAGATTTTTTGTACCGAGTCTTGATAATCTAATGATGTTATATATAAGGTACACCAGGGCAAGTTGAAACACGCGGTAAGTTAGAACGGAAGCCATAACTTTTACTAGGAATGATGGATTGACTTGATATTTTTTCAATGAACAACACGTTTCAACCCACCTTATGACAGTCACTACCAGAACATTGGAATGACCTAACGCAAGCCGCGCTTTTGTTTACTTTTCCTCGTTTGTGAAATCAAAACAAACATTTTTGCGCGCTGATTCAATCGGTCCGAAAAAAAAAATTTTTGAAATAAAATATCGCCAGAATTGCATGTCAGGTAATCAAAAGGGATAATGCTAATGAAAAAATCGTTCTCCATATGGCTCTGAGCATTTCAACTCAACCTATGTTTTTTCAACCCTGGGTTAAGTTGAAACCAGTGAAAATCGACTATTTTTTAAACATTGCTGCATATGCCGGACGTTATTTGTCGGTGATTGCTGTACGAATGAATGATGGTAGATTAAAAAAAAGAATAATTTGTATTTCGTTCCTTACTATGTTCTACATAATTTATGAATACACAGACATGATATAAGCAAAATTTGTTAATTTTGCAACTAGGGGTCTTTCGAATGTCACGCAACGCATTTTTTACTATTTTAGACTCACTCTTCCCTTCATAACATGTAACAAATGGTCATTTGCATGAAAATGTTTCGACTTATTTGGATTTATTTCTAAATAAGTTTCCACAACGCATCCCCTCCACCCTTCCTGAGTGTGTTACGTCATATATTTGAATGATCCCATAAACTTCATTAGTGGTCGTTTAGAGCGGCTCTATTCTGACATGAAAGCGTCTAAAATAGTTTTTTTGTGTGGTAAATTAATTCCTAGTGTCCATTTTGCGTATATCAAACTATTCCCCCAAATCTCACTTGTATCAAACCCCTTTTTCCCAATTGTTCATATGTCAATTCCTTCAATTTTGTGTTTCATAATTCAGTTGTAGATAGTTCGAGAAGCAAAACCGCACATTAAAATCATGATAGTTCCGCGTTTCAACTTACCCCGCTCTACGGAACAACTTGAAATAATGCATATGAAAACTTAACATTTTAAAATTTGATATTTTTTTAATTATCCAGTGTGAATCTCATTTTTTTAATCGAAAGTCATCTGGCATTCCTTGTATATTCTGCAAACAGATCTAAATTTAGTGATTTAGTGATATTTAAAGATAACTTTCGAGTTGAACTTCGAAAAAAAAACCTTTCAACTTGCCTAGGTGTATTGGCATAGGACGATTTAATTGGGTATGTTTTTTTCCGATTGCACTTTCCACTCGCTTCCTCCCCGACGCAACGAGCGATCTTTTTGCCTAAATTCGGGCGTTAGCTCATAATGTGAGTTGATGCGTAAAATGAATTATTCTCCATTTACCGATAATAGGCATTAATTATATATTATATTGTATGTTGTTCAATCAATTTGTGCTCAATTCTTGTGTTTATCGTGTAGGTCTCACCACTAACAATTTGTATAACTGTGGTCCAGGATGTCATAATATCGAGTATGTTGTTTGGTTATGTGAAAATGCAATAAATGAATTTAAATGGCTGCTGATTTAGAAGATCGAAAGGTATACCCACGTAAATCAGATTATGATAGCTTGAGTAGTCGCGATCATACAGGGCTATTAAGTTATCATAAACAATGTTCCGAACAACGTGGTAACGAAGAAGATAATGCTATTTTTATCTATAATATATTTTTGTAGTCATAGATTGATTTTACTCAGGCTTATATTTATGTAGGTCTTAACTATTTAGACTTGTGTTTAAAAATGCTACATGATGCCTTTTGTGTACATTTTTGAACAGAATACGGTACCGAATTCTACCATGTTATGTCATCTAACCCATTTAAAGGATACAAGTACATACAGGAAACGGTTTTTCCAGGGCATCCATTTGTTGTATCAAAAGAGAAAAAAATACAGATTTTTAACAATGAAAAACTCAATTTAAATGCAATTACTACACACAATCACAGTCCTATGTCAAGATCCCGTCCCAGCCCCTAGGGTCAGACCCATAAACTTTTTTTATATAATTTTATATTGATCGACCCGTCTTCAGTTGCCAACTGATCTGCATTTGCATGTGCTCATACAGCTCCGTTCAACCGCCAAAGAGGCAGTAACCAAGGAAAGTGAAGTGGAAGGTAAAACGTAATGTCAGAATTACCGTTCGGACGTATCCCGTAAGTTTGAATTTATTTACATAGATGGTATCCAAACAACACTAAACATTGACTACAGTGTCGCCGGCACGGTTGATTGCCGTCATGAACAAGCACAAAAAACAAAGCTGCAAATTATGCGCCAGTGGCGGTACCACGATCAAAGCATTCCCTGAACAAATCATCACATTAGCCGAGCCAGCTGGCGGAACATATGCTTAAAAATACTATGTTAGTATTTTCAACGACAACTGTTTATTTATTATTTTACTGCTTCAAATACCTCCAAGCGTCACGCTCTCGTTTTCGAAACTTTGAACATACACCCCAGCACAGAAATGAAAGACGCAGTCCTATGTCAAAACGCAACAACGAAACAAGAGACATTCTTGCGTTCATCGCTTACACCACCGCATAAAGGCACCCGATTTTCGACCAGCATAAAACGAACGATAAGAACGAGAGAAATTTTCTCCGCAAAACCATGCAGCGGGATGTGGTGTTGAGCCGAGCATGCAAATTATGCTGCAGCGCACCCATACGAAGCGTAAATGAGAAACGTCCTCAACTGTTGACAGAAGCATGTTGTCGCTGCTGCTGCTATTCCACCAGAGCATTCTTTGCCTGAACAAAGAACGATTGAAAACATGTTGAGTCCCTCTTCGGTATCAGAGAAGCAGCAGGCAAACAACCAGCTTATGAGTCGCCACGAACAGAGTTTCCGAAGCGGTAAATACCATAAACGTACATCATCACGCTCGTTCACGTACACCGAGATACGTATCGTCTCTGAATTCATGCCATGGGCGGTTGTTGCCTTGTGTTGGTGGCAGCATAGATCGGAAGTGTTGCCACCTGGATTGGCGCGTGACGGATGGGTACGATAGTACCATAGACCCGTCTTGGGTACGATTTTGATTGATTTCTGTACACTTAGAAAAATCCTCGGTCGAAAACTACCAAATACATTTGGAAATGCAAAATTAGTAGAATGTACAAATTTTTTGTACATATTGTCAACAAACCCGCATCCCTACCAGAGATTAGTATATTTTACTCGATAACATTAGTATGCTTGGATATTGTCATATCTGAAAAGTGGTGTGAAAAGCGCGTATTTACCATTTTAATTGTTCCCATAAGGCAATACGGAGGTATAATAAGGATATAATTCTGATACGTGCATTTTCGGCGAGAAAATGTAGCCCATATTGGGCTTCCGAATCATGGTTCTGCTTGACATATGTGTTTATTAGTACGGTCGAAAATGACTATAGATTGGTAGTGTTTACCAAAAAAACGTTATATTTACTAATTATTTCTCTCAGTGCACATACGTATTTCAGATAATACTCGCGTAACTTTTGAAAAGGTCTTATGTAACAATTGTAAACAAATCGAGTTAATGGATGCACACTATTAGTTTTCAATCATTGAATGTATTGCGAAAACAATCGTTCAAGTATCTGTCCTCTTCACCTTTCAATCGCCGATACAAAAAATGTCCAATGTACAAATTTGGATTTTAAGCACTCGACTGTTACTTCGGACGCCACTTTCCTCCGACGCCCAAATATGTCCGTAGTAAAAAGAAATCAAAACAACTCGAAGTTGTACTTCGTTCGTTTTGAGTTTTTGTTTCTTTCGGACGTTATTATCGTTATAAGCGCAGTTCGACGAAAGATAACAATAATGATCTGTCTTTAGCACGTAGTGCAGGTATTTTGATTGTTTTTCAGTAGTTGTTTTTAAATGCTTATCGTGCAATGTAATTTGTGCAATATACAAACGCACCAGTCGAAACGTTCGATGTGACATTTTTCGCTACGAGGCTTCAACTTTAAGCTAAAATCACGGAGCAACCGTTACGATTGGTTATTCAGAGTTTCATATTAAATGCTAGTGGTGAAAGTAGTGACAAAGATCGATTCCTTTTAAAACAATTCGTAGAACAATGTTCCGGTCTTTAACTTCGTTTTTCTCGAGTTGACGTAAATTTTACTTAGGATCTTTTCAAAAGTTGCGCGAGGATTCAAGATTTAAGGTGACCGTACACTATTTACCCAGAGCAAATAAGTGACACGTTAATCAAATTTTAGCTACCAAAAAATGCTAAGATTTGGCTTCGATCAAATTGCGTATAAGCACCCTAAAGGTGGCCGTACACGTTTTGTCCGGAAGTCAAATATTAAACACTTTTTGACAGAAGAAGTTTGGCTTAGATTTGGTACAAACACTTTTGTTTTGTTTGTCACTCTACAGTTATCATCATTGGCAATCAATGTCAAACATTAAACATGGAAAAAACTCGACTGAAATATTTTAGATAACCTAATGTACCGACAGGTTTGACGAACAGACTGAAAAATAAATTTTAGGCGTCCAATAACTGAATATTTGCTTGTCGTGTTTTGTGTCGAATATATTTGATCAGTACATGTTGATCAAATTTTTATCTGTCAAAGAGAGTCAAATATTTGGGTTCGGTCAAACAGTGTATGAGCACTCTTAGAGTTATGGAATTAAAACTATTGTACAGAAACTAGTTGACCAGGCAAACGTTGTTCTGTCATAAAAAAAAATTTCTTGTGAATATTTTGATTGTGAAAAAAAAAAAAACAAATGTATTTCACTCAGGTGTGTTCGAATGTTTGAAAGATCTATAAAATTAATCGAATGTGATTGATAAAAAAGAACGAATGAACGATTTGAACGAAAGTGTGAACGGCCGGAAATGACGGTGCGCGTTGTCATTCGATGTACAAACAGGAAACCACGGCAGTGTAACTCCATACAAATCACTCGTCGAAAAGTGTCTCCCTTTTCACCGCTTGTTTACATCGACGATTTTTTCCTCTATGTTTCGTAGGGGAGTGTATGCAAAACTGACAGATTTCTACCACGAGGGATTTAATGCACAGTCGAAAGGTGGGAATTTCATGTTTATAAATGAATCATCGTACGATTTAATTAAATGCATAAAAGTTGTCAACACATTCTTTATTATAGAGACTTTCAGCCGTAGGCTGGTTCATTTTGTTGTTACACAACTGGAGTAAAGGTGGCCGTACACTGTTTGCCCGGAGGTCAAATATTTGATATTTTTTGACAGATAAGGTTTGATTTGATTTTGTACAAATATACTATTTTGTTTGCCACTCTTCAATTTTCAACAGTAGTAAACAATATCAAACACTGAACATGGAAAAAATCAACTGAAATATTCAAGGTAACCTAACCATGTACCGACAGGTTCGAAGAACAGACTGAAAAAATATTTTAGGCATCCAATAATCGAATATGTGCTTGTCGTGTTTTGTGTAGAAAATGTTTGATCAGTATCAAATTTTATCTGTCAAAAAGAGTCAAATATTTGGCTTCGGTCAAACAGTGTATGAGCACCCTAAGGCACATCTTTGAATTTGAACAAAGATTGATATGCTATTTCCAGCATTTGTTGATGTTTATTGCGCGATTTGGTTTCTGGGTAAGTTATTTGAAACAAAGGTTTCATGTAATGATTTTATTTTTAAATTTGTATTCACAAACATATAAGTATGGCTAATATGAATTGATTTTTTATACGCGATTCTCTCGAAATTATTTTAAGTTTGCGAATGCGCGTGCGGTTGTGACGAGCCTGCAACGATGAAAGGGCAATCATTTTTCACGTGATTCACTCGAAGTTATGCGATTTGCTCAAACTTACACGATTTTTTGCGCGACTTTTTTTCATTTAAAAAAAAATGTTTTTTTTTAATTTGAAAAAATAGACTTGTTTCGCGAGCGGATGCGAAGGTAAATTTTGTATTATACATTCTTTCTTCCAACTTCGTTCCCATGAATGTTGTATGTAACACAAACTTGCGTGTAATAATTCGTTCTATCAATCAAATTAGCAAGATGTTGAAGTAATCAGAAGCAAGATTCTATGCATCTCCCAAATTTCATGCAAGATTTCATCAAAGCAACGAGGCAACCAAGTGCAAGTGTAAGTGCAAGTGATCACCGTATGGGTGATCGTTTGTTAATTCGGCCGGAAAACCAATGCAATTAACAATTTTTTCTCACTAACTGGACTGCATAACAACGAAAGCAATACTTCAAATTCAAGACGACATCTATTATTGATATATAACTGCGTTGCAGCTCAGTTAACGTATGCCCTGTTATAGATAAGTCCAGTAGAAGATAGTTCAGTTAGCGAATGCCTTCTATATATGACGGGGCGACGAACATGTTAAGCGAGTGTCTTCCGGGCTGCGGCAACATGAGCAATTGTACAGCGAAAAATGATATCAATACTAGGAAGATGACAGCGATTATTATGCGAGAACTTATTGAGATCGGCATTATATTGCATCACAAAAATGAAACGATATGAAATATTAATTATCTTCATGACTCATATTCATAATTCTCAATGACTCAATTCCTTCTATGGTAGATTGAGCAGTAGAACCAATACGACTTGATTGTAGTAGTCTACAAACGAACATTATTTCACCGAAAAACTACTGCTCCCGATGCGTAATAATAAGAATAAGACAATGATAAAAAACAATACCATAGCTATCCATTAAAAATAAAGCAACTTCATGATTTCATGTGTATTTTACCTCAAAATATCACGAAATCGTGAGTATTTTAAAACTGTTTTCTATGTCTTCCCTATAAATTTTAGATTCAATGTAATCAATAACGATATATTGTTTTTTGTTTATCGATCCACATATACTTCCCACCAGTCTTCCGAAAAACACTTACACATGTCCACGCGATGTGAAAATTCCATGTTTTTGTTTGAATTCGAATATGATTCTCGCTAGTGTTGAGTGTCTATCCCCAACACGAACAATGATACACAAACATAGACATGTGAAAACAAACACGATGTTTATAATTCAAGAACATCATGTACAAACATATCACCCGATGTCGCAATATTCATTGTTTTCGTTTCGTTTCTTTTCATACACGGAAAGAAATTATTCATCCCAAAACATTTCTTCGTAGAATACTTTTTCACAGAAACGAACTTGAAATTTAGTTCGCATTTCAAAAATTGCACGAACTAAGAGGCTATAAGTTCATGCACCAAAATATATATTTTTATTAAGGCTCATATGGCGTCAGCCTAACGAGGCCGGGAGTTCAATGTTTTGACATTGTTTGCTTACAACTATGTTAGTAATATGTAACCGATTACTCGCGGTTGGCTCGAGGTTAGTATTATGCCGGCGCTACACGATTCGTCCAACGTTTCACTCGAATGTTGGACTCAAACATTTGACTCGATGAATCGACAAATGTTGTGACTAATGTGCTGCTACACATGTTCGATTCAATGCAATCGGTACAAACAATAGGCGAATCGAATGTTTATTGTTTTATTTACCATCAAAAACGTTAGGAAACTGGATGACAATGCGAGTATTGAAATTGCTACCGTAGCAATTGCACTGATATTGGGCTGTAAATTAAAAATGATTGAAATCAACATTATTAAACTGCAATATTTTGCCGAATATTTTGAATTTTATGAATCAATTTCATAGTTCCTTCATCTAAAATTTGTAAACAAACCAATCTGTCAAAGATAGATTTGGACGAATCGTGTAGCGAATCGTGTCGAATCAACGAATGACAAAAATCCTTTGAATCGTGCCATTCGCGTTGGACGGTAATCCACAACGAACGGATTACCTTCCAACGCGAATATTCGACACTCGACATTGGAGGTTCGTAGCTCGTCAGTCGACTACACGATGCGTCGAATCATTGAGCGTCCAGCATTCGAGGGTGTTCGTAGCATCGTGTAGCGCTGGCTTTACAAGTGTGCTCATAATTAGGATGTTGCAGTCTTCAGTGCTCTGTACGTGTGCCCGACATGGGATACTTCCTATTGGGATGCAGCTGACCGTTAATCAGCAACGACCCCCTAGTCTGCACCCCATATCTAGCGTGGTGCGTCTTTTTCGACTCGAGGAATCCAGGATAGAATGATCACTAGCCGGCGCAATCATCAGCTGGTGTAGAGTTGTCATGAGCGGTACAACCTTTGGCTCTTGTTGAATCATCAGTGGACTGCACAACCTTCGGCCCGTGTATCTGTAAAGAGTGTGTTGCCGCGACTAAGTAAAAGTTTATAGATCATTCATGCACATTTTGCAAGTCTGATTAAATAATCCTTGGTTTCGTCCAAAGAAAACATTCTCTGAATAGAAAGAAGCTTTCTATTTTTTTTTTGCGTGCATGTTGGCAATTAAAGTCTGGGGAGCGGGCGACGTCGTACAAATGCTGACCAAAAAAATAAATACCCAAAAATTAGTTTTAGATGCAATCTTCAGCGGCACACAGCAGAACCAGCAGAGAAATTTCAGCGGCTAAAACACACCATTAATTTCTCGATGTTATCACAAACTGAATGAAGGAAAAAACTAAAAGCTACACTTACACTGCACTACATATGCTACATATGTGTGCATGCGATTGCATCATCCTTTCTTCTCCTCTTCTCCGCTCGTTTTATAGCTCGGGTCGCGATCGTCGCGAACAAGCAGTATTGGCCATTTGTATTCAAAGATCCAGCCAAAATTGTTGCTCCCGTGGTCGAGTGGTTAGCGGCACGCCTAACATGTCACTACTGAATAATTCAATTTCAGTACTTGTTCAAATAGCTAATAATAGCGAATGTTACATGAATTCAATATATACATTGATGCGTGCACTAAATAATGATATCAAATGTGAAAAACTCTCATATCAATCGATGTTTATTTTGTTCAGAACAGAAAAAGAGGTTTATTTTATTTGCCCAATATTTTTGATGAAGCACCCATTGTCATGAAAGGAAAGCATTTTTTCCATGTCAACATACCAACACACCACGCGTTGAGTGGTGGTGGTGTGGTGTCCGATTCGCTTCTTCTACTCTACGCACTGCTGGTGCTTGGGGTGAAAATGCAAGAGAAACTGTACACCATGTTCGAACATCATGTGAAACATTGGGATTAAACAACGTATGTCCAAACATACCACGAATACAAACATGTCACATTTTCTAACATAGGTACGAAAAAATCATGTTTGTACTCAAACACAAAACTGTGAACAGCAGCGTGGACATGTTTATTCCGGACGCAGTGTTTTTTGTGAAACATGGAAGACTGCTTCCCACTGATATTCATTAATCACTTTCAGTTAGACATTCTTGCCAGAAGCTTATTTTCTTTTTTTGTTCGTTACTAACCTTTTGTAGGTTATAAGTACATACAACAAATGGCCCTTTTCAGGACTACTATTTAGAGTTTCAAAAGAATTAAACTAACAGTTTTCTGAAAGAATATTACGATGTTTCAATGTCCAATGCTATTAATCATGAAGATCATTTAAAAAGCGACAAGATTTATTAGGTTGGACTAGTAGCAGTAGAAATTATCAGTACAATGGATAGCGAAAGGCAGATCATTTCAAAGGATATTTGTCGCAGTTTTTTCGTGGAGCTGGTTAAGCAAATGAGAAAAAGATTCGATTTTGATGATTCGACGCTCAAGGCTGCGCCAATGTTAAATCCCGTAAACTTTTTTATGTGCAGGGATAGTGGACAAAAATTGGATGGCGTAAAAGAATTGACGGTTCGCTCGCATTTCGGCGCTTCAATATCTTATTTGTAACGTTCTCACTATGCCTCACTTTTCGGCAACGGCAACTGTTTTTTCTGAATATAACCAGAACAAAAATATG
This sequence comes from Toxorhynchites rutilus septentrionalis, assembly GCF_029784135.1. Taxonomy (NCBI): domain Eukaryota; kingdom Metazoa; phylum Arthropoda; class Insecta; order Diptera; family Culicidae; genus Toxorhynchites; species Toxorhynchites rutilus. The sequence goes on along the minus strand of NC_073744.1, from coordinate 29,871,434 downwards.
CTTCGGAATTGGCTCAGCAACAATACGATGAATGCTATTTTGAGATCAAAAGATTTGATCAAACATCGTAGCAACAGCTCGAAAATTTTCATAAATGATAGTATCCAATTTAGATTCAGAAAAACTATGTAAAAGCATCATCAAACACACGAATGACTTGCAAATGTAAATGTAGTATTTGTAATAAACAAATGAATTTATTTACGTGCTTCTTTTTTTTCTACAACGAATATTTTTGATAGTACAGATTTTTGGAAGAAAAGTACAGATGAGAAAGATTTAACCCTTCTGGTTCAGGTCAAAATGTGGCAACACTGTTCACAGTAATGTTCGGGTGATGGTACACGTCATTTTGATCTACTCGAATGATATGATTACTTAACGGTTTATTTCGTCATTTTATGAACTACAAATAAATACTACAAATACTTTTTGTACACGTGGTATGTGGACGGCCCCTTAGTGTATGCTAATTATTATTCAGAAATATTAAATACGAGTAGAGTAAATGATATTGGTTTGTCCGAATTGGGGTGTTTTTACGCAACTAGTAAATGCAAATCGATTTTTCTTCATGAAAATCACATATAATTGATACCAGTTTGGGTTTGATGAAAAGTCTCTAGTTGCTAATACTACCATAAGGTGTTGAAATTATTCAAATTTTTATGTTTTTTAACGATTTTCCTCAAAGAGGAATTATGATCATGGTTTGACCACCTCTGATCATGGTTTCTCCAAAAAATGATCATGGTTTGTCCGGTTTTAGAGATAACCATTTTTGAATGAAAACATTTTTTTTTTCTTTATTATAGTGACTTTCAACACATTTCGGCTGATTCGTCACTTTCACTTCCATTTTTGAAAGAATGTCGGGAGTGAGAATTGAACTCGTGATCTCTGCGTGAGAGGTATGGATGGTACCACTACGCTAGATCGCCTCCGCTATATGAAAACATTCGAATTTTCATGTAGATGTTGCATTTATCATTGCTTGAGTTTACTGTCATCATATTGATTCATTCATAATTTAAGCTTTCTTCAGAATATTGTCTTTTCTTTCTCAACACAGAAAAAACTATATATCTGCTATGCGCGAGGGCACAAAAAAACAAAATTGAATTAGACAACTCATGATCAGAATTGAGTTCATCAAAGTGCGTTAATTTAATGGTTTAGCTATGTAAATACGATACAAATGGTGTGCAAGCATGATGTTTACAATATTTGTAAGTGTTATAATCCAGAAAAGGTCTGAATACGTGCCAAATAATCATCTGGTGATCGATTAAAAGTTAGTTCAAATGAGGGGCGCATTGACACACATAGAAGGTGTATTTTGTGATTCCGTAAAAATATACTATAAAACTACTGTAAATCATGAAAAAGACAATTTTATGTATATGTTTTGAAACATTCGATTTGATTTGACAAAGGTGTGCTAAATTAGAGCATTCGAAAAAAGCGGATGAACCATTATCATATTTTCGCTGGACAAACCAAAATCATTTACCTTAATAAAAATTTTTGCTCACGCTTTTGTTTGCTATTTGGTATCGGAAAATGTTGACATGAAAACATTTCACCAATAATGAATATTAGCGCTCATTACCACGTACCAGTTCGCTGCTGGGAACACTGGGCGCCCTCATAACATTGTCCCGAAAACGATCTCTCGAGCCAACAGAGCTCGACGACGATGACAACGAATCGCTCTGCCGTCGTATACACCGGCTGCCAAGTAATGGCTTTCCCAATGCCCCTTGCTTTGCTCTCTGTGTGAAATCGTTCGCTGAAAGCAAAGCTACTGCTGCTGTTGCTTCTGCAGTCATCAACACGGTGCTGTGGTATTGGTGGAATCATTCCTCTTTCAGCTCTACGGGCTCTGCGTACACTTATGCACACTATCAAATCCCCCATATTTTGTGTATGGCGATATGCAGCAGTACAACACACTCGGCAACACTTCGCCAGTTCATTTGTATGTCCCGTGTAAAACTTAAAACTTGTTCGAATGCGAAAAAAAGAGGTTGATTTCCGTTCGGACGCTGGTTAATCTTTCATAAATTTGCGTTCCTTAGTTAAGTCGGTTCGGAGTATATTTGAGTTGTTTGTGAAAAGTGGCGTTTCGAAAGTAGCGGTGCCGTTTAACCTCCCCGAAGTGCTCGTCCGTATATTTCCGGTCCGTGCAATCTCCCGTGTGAAAGTGTTATTCGTGGTTTCGTGTGGTATTGAAACAGGCAGAGAAGAGTGTGGTGATTGGCTTTACGAAGCGTAGTGAAACTTTTTTTTTTCGAGCCAAGCAAATAGTTGTTGAGCTCGGAGCTAATCTCGGACATCTTGCCTTCCTGGCGTGTGTGTGGTGATTGTAGTGAGGCAGGATTCTTCCTTCGCCAATCAAGGTGCCCAAGTTTTGCAGCGGTGACAGCGGAACGAATCCACAAAATTTCCATCCATCTCGTGGCATCGCAAACACTTCCTTTGTGCCCGAATACAGAAAGAGAGAGGAACGATCCAGAGTGTGTACCCGTACTCACCCCCGGTTCCCAGAGAATACACTATCAAAACACAGGCAGCTGCGGTACAATCAAATGGTAAGTCGACCCGCATCCTTTTTGCCCTGCTGCATGCACTATTTGACAGTTCTAGCTAATATCAAAACGCGGCTTATTTGTAAAGATAAACAGCTGAATGACGATAGAGCGAGCAGTCAGTCATCGGGGGTTGGTTACGCGCCGCGCCAATGATAGCGACGGTGCGATTATGATGATGATGATAGGGGTATAAACTTCGTCGTGGGACTGTTTTTAGGGCCGCCGAGGAGAACTCTCATGGTTGCTGATTTCATGATGCTCTAGGGTGGCACTACCTGGGCACGGGTAATATATTGTTGTCTCACCGCACATAACCTAGCTATTTTGACAAAGCATCAGAGGTGAGCAGGGCTGCCAGATACTATGATGGTACATACCCTTAGAAAAATCCTCGGTCGAAAACTACTAAATACATTTGGTAATGCAAAATTAGTAGAATGTACAAATTTTTTTGTACATATTGTCAACAAACCCGCATCCCTACCAGAGATTAGTATATTTTACTCGATAACATTAGTAGGCTTGTATATTGTCATATCTGAAAATTGGTGAGAAAAGCGCGTATTAACAATTTTCATTGTTCCCATAAGGCAATACGGAGGTATAATAAGGATATAATTCTGATACGTGCATTTTCGGCGAGAAAATGTAGCCGATATTGGGCTTCCGAATCATGGTTCTGCTTGACATATGTGTTTATTAGTACGGTCGAAAATGACTATAGATTGGTAGTATTTACCAAAAAATTCGTTATATTTACTAATTATTTCTCTCAGTGTAAATGTTGAAGTTGACCTATAATGAATAAGTACAGTAAAACCTGTTTTTGTGCGGCTTTTTTATGCGATCGCGTTGTTTTTTCATGTGAAGAGAAATTGTGTAGAGGAATCAGGGTGAAACCGACACCCAAAGGATTTCCACATATGTTGAAGAACAGATGTTTCTTTGTCTCCAAATCATAACAGAACCTCTCTTAAACTCTACATAAAGCATTCTACAGAATTTGCTTTATGTCAATAAATAAGAATGAAACTCGCAGGTGCATGACACGATTATCGCTATCTCACTCTACCTACCGTCACCGCCTATCACACCATCCGTCTGCTGTAAAAGTTCATCATCGACATCACGATATGTCAGATGGTGGTAAATTGGTAATTCGCGATGACGTCGACGTCTGGTGGCGACTTCAATTTAGAGCCATAATTTGGGTCCCAAAATCGTTAGTGTAATCTCTACCAGATTAGAAGACACGGAGCCGGTTTTCAAATTTTAAAATTTGAATGAAAATTTTCACATTATGTTATTTAATTATTAGAAACACATATTTCTGACTTTCGTTCATCCATATGGTCATACAATTCCAACATTGTTGCTGATTTTTTTCTCTATAATATAAAATTGTCTTCATAAACAATTTTCGTATGAGACTTTTTCCCCACCTGCAAACAAAAATGTTTTTAATTTAAACAGAATACTAATTTGATATGGAAAAGCAAATTTTCATTCATAATTTTAATTTTGAAAACGTTCACTCCGACTGAAAATCAGCTGTTCTTTGACGCTCCCCTAAACTAGTAAATGAAGCTCACTGCCGTCAACGCGGATCGCTGTTTTGAAGAAAACAAATACTTCTGACGTGTGAGATGTTGGCACCAACAACATGGCGGGTGCCATACGGCTGGAAACTCGAATTTCAACAGAATACAAAAATTGGTGTTTGGTGTTGGTGGAATGAATGTCAAGGTGAAACCGACACCTTGAGAAAAACTCGAGGTGGGTTACATCTGTAATATTACCGCATGGTAGACGTAGGACTATCGTCGGCTTAGGCCGAGGTGACATTGGATCGGAGTACGCACGAAAATTTGGTTGTACGATAACTGACGAAAAAAACAAAACAATCAATTTTGTTCGCTAGAAGCTGAGGAATTCGAATGAAGCAATGGGGAAGCAATGTAACCACGCCAATACAATTATATGTACAGGGAAACTTCGATATAACGTACCCTCGTTATAACGTACCCTCGATATAACGTCACTCGATATAACGTACACATTTCCAAAGTGTAAAGGAAATTTTTTTTCAATATTTTTTTTCTGATAAAACAATGAATTACCTGTATTGTGATGCTAAAACAAGTTTTGTACCTTCAATAAATCCCGAAATACAGCTGGTTTTGTGATTCCGGATTCTACATGAATCAAGCTTTAATCAACAGTACGAAGGAAAACATCATGAGAAAGGCTGGCTTCGTCTTCTGATTGAAGTTATTCATTAACTTTACTAAAACAGCAACACAATAATGTATTATAGACTACGTTTGCGAGTACTTTATTATGCTTCGATATAACGTACAATTCGTTACAACGTACAATTTTGAAAGTGAAATGTACGTTATATCGAAGTTTACCTGTAGTTGTTTTCTTTTCACGATTGCATGTGTTTCGTGCGGCCACATTTTCGTAATAAGCTGCAAGCAGTGTCTGCGCGGTCTTAGTAATCATGTGTTCGAAGTTGCATCAAAATCAATTCACAATGAATGAATCAATGGATATTTTGAGAATTTTGCTGAAAGATCTTGTGTGTGAGTGGATGAATATAAGTATTGAAATATAATTGATACAGGGAAATGCATAAAATTCGACTCTCTCAAACTGACTGGTGATTCTGAAAAGAATCTATGGGTGACTTTGTAGAAGCAACCGAAGATGATTAATTTTTGTTCTCGTGAATTTCATACACGAGATTTGTGTCTGTAATGCCAATATGTGTCCCTTCTTCTAGACATTTACTGCCACCACAGACGATTTTTTATTTGTTCCAAACGACTATCTATATATAAAAAAAATGTAAGGCAAAATCTGTTGGTAAGCGGAAAACCCGAAGAAGGGATGGTCCGATCTTAGCCTTCTTTATTTTGTTGTATTCGTCTCTTCCCGTAGTTCAATATAGTGGAGAGAAAAACCGGAAAATTTTCGGAAAACTCTGAAGGAAGGTCGGAAAATTCGGAAAATTGAATTCCCACATGTTCGAAAATAACATCATAATAAGCGTTGTTAGTCCATTCGATGTTTGCGCTATCGAAATTGATCTTTGTTCGTAAGTGGAAATGGATTTTCAGGCGAAATAACGCATTTCGATATGTTATATCTATATAAATAAAAATGTAAAGCAAAATCTGTTGCTAAGCGGAAAACCCGAGGAAGGAATCAATTTGAGTCATCTATATTTCGTTGTATTCGTCTTTTCCCGTAGATCAATATAGTGGAGAGAAAAATCGAAAAATTGAATTCCCATATGTTCTACAATTAGCTAAGCGTTGTTAGTCCTTTTGATGTTGGTGCTAACGAAATTGATTTTTGTTCGAAAGTGGAAAAGGATTTTCAGACGGAATAACGCATTCCTATACCTTCTATCTATATAAACAAAAATGGAAGGCCAAATGTGTTGGTGTGCCCTAAACCCGAGGAAGGAATGGTCCGATTTGAGCTGTCTGTATTTCGTAATATTCTCTGTATCAAACATGTATTCCAAGCAACGGAGAAACATGTTATTTCCAAATGCTTGAAGAATCTTGAACGAGAATTGTGCTGAAAATAATTTTATATTATAGGGACGAATTTTTGTAGAAGAACTATACAATTTATAGTAAAACGAAATTAAAAAGGGTCAAAGCGTAATCAATTAATGAAGAGTTCAGTGACTGGACTCACTAACGTTCACTTAGTAAGAAAACGTGGATGTTTGAAAGTATTCAAATAAAAAAATCTATTTTGGGCGGGACGAAGTTCGTCGGGTCAGCTAGTTATATATATTTGCCAACGTATAAAGTAAACAACTCTTACGTGCGATTCAGTACACAAACTCCGCATCTAATGGTATGAAAACCAACGATGTACGGAACCCATGTGAGCTTCTGCACCAATCTTCTCAAAGCTTTCTTGAACAATCGGCAAAGAATTATAACGCTCAAATGTGAAATCGTTCCCTCAAATAACCAGCGTTAACTAAATCCCTCTTCCCGTCAATTGGAATCATCGATCGATTGGAGGATTCGTGACAATTCGATATTGACACTGCTTCTTACATCAAACAATGCGATTACTTTGGCTTAAAAAAATAGTTTACTACCCCATATCCGAATTTTGTATTCTCCACGATCGAATCTATAGTCAATTTGTACGCAACCTATATCGAATTATCACCGATACTTCGATTTTCTCTACAGGCTTCACAATCATAACTAAATGGTTTTCCCAGCGGCCGCCAGTTTATATACAGATATACAGATTTGTGTGATTTCAATGACCTGTTTTCATAGCAATTTTCAAACTATTGAAACATTCCCTCGTCATCGATTGCCACATTCGTGAACAAATGATATAACTGCTGCTTCCATCAATGTGATTTCTTTGATATGGTGGAATATCCTCTACACTATATCAAACATTTTGTATTGTCTGCTATAGAATCCATAGCCAATGTCACTATTTGTACATAATCTGTATCGAACTGTCATCGATACTTCGTTTTTGCTAAAACATCCGTTTATCCAATGCAGTATACTGCATTGGTGAGCGAGCGAAAACATTCTACACCCGCTTCACAAATGCAATTAATATTTGTATACAGATTGGTGTGGTTTCAATAGCCTTTTTCCAAAGCTATTGCTATGTTTTTGAATCAATTTTTCGAGTCAATAAGTAGCAAGCTCTTGGACATTTTGTCTTTCGAATAAAGTGATTATCATACTGCTCCGTTCAGGCGGCAAAGAGGTTCTTCACACTCCAAGAAAAACGCTCTCGTTTTCGAAACTTTGACCTTCCGGTAGCCCCGGTACAGAAATGAAAGACGTAGTCCTACGTCAAAAACTAGGTGTGGGTTATATCTGTGATAGAACCGCAAGGTGGACTACCGTTGACTTAGTAATCATTGATTTGAAATTGAATCTAAACTAATTGGAATAAATCAATGAATGAATATTTTCTTTTTTCACTTGAATACATAGATACACGTTGGTTCGATATTGACGTAGGACTACGTATAACCTTTCAATATAGGGGCCCATTTCAATATTTCGGTGTGAAAAGTGTTCAGTTTTTGAACGCTAATACCTCCTCAATTAATGAATGGATTTTGGTTCCAAATACACACATTGATAGGAAATATCCTCAGCAATTGTTTATATGCTATACATTACGGTTTTCAGCTCATATTAAGTTGAAATTGATGAAAAATTGGAAGAAATAAACCTCTACTTTCCCATACATTTTGTCTGCGTTCCCGCATCAAACAGCTATTCGTGAAAAGCAACCACTGTTACGGGCGAAATCTATGGACAAAGTGAAGACGAGTGGGAAACGCAAAAGAGATTTTAAATCAATATAGGTGTTCTCTACAACGTTGACTATATGACCTTCTTCGTGAGGACACCGAGTGGACAACATCGTTTGCTGGGCGAGCTGGACGGGAAGGATCGAGCGCCTTTCTCAAGGCAGTGAGGGTGGAGGGAAAGGGAGAGTCCTACGTTTCTCCTATTATGTCCCCGACATTACCCACCGGTCTTTTAAGCTTTTTCAGTTCATTCGCCACTAGCCCGGAAAGCTCGGTCCTTGTGGAAAACTTAGCTTCGAGTCCGAAATAGACATGAAAGTTTTGTTTGCAGCCTAGGTGAGCATCCTATCTTCTTATCGAGCCGTCGCTGCCGTCCGGTCACTAGCTGGATGACTAGTGAATCGCGAATGAGGTGATTAGATTTTGTTCCATCACCACCATTTTTTCACATTTCTCTACCAGCTCAACCTACTTTCGACGAAGGATGAAAACAACAACAATATGTGTGTCCGATGAAAAAACACAAAAGCACTCTCCCCTAGACGGAATAAAAATCGAAATTGAAATGAAATGAAATTCATTCATGCACAACTATGCAATTCACAACGTTTATCGTGCCAATTTTACGCGCTCTAGTTCAACCCGAGCCGTTATTATTAACATTTTCTAAGGTGAAGTCCTTTTTCGGAGGGAATGTGTCCCGAACGACGTACCGATAATTGGCCTATAATTTAGTCTGTCAGGATTGGGACATAAAACAGCTGCCGGAGGAGTGGAAAGGAGGAGCAGTTTTCCCCACCTATGAAAAAGGTTATAGTCTGGATTGTGAGAACTACCCCGTGCAATCACGATCCTGAATGGGGTCAACAAAATTCTATCTCAAATCCTCTTTCGCGGTCTATCGCCAACTGTAAGCGATTTTGTGGGAAGTTTTCAGGACGGATTCATGTCCGGTTGCTCGACAACGAACCAGATTCTCACACGGTGAAAAATCCTCCAAAAGTGTCACGAGTATGAAGTTCCTACGCACCACATCTTCGTCGACTTCAAATCCAAATATGATACAATCGATCGACGTCAGCTATGGAGAATCATGGACGAACACGGCTTTCCTCGAAAACTGACAAGTCTGATTCAGTCAACGCTGAAGTGTGTGCGGATCCCAGATGATCTATTGGAATCGTTTGGGACTCAAAGGGGACTTGGATAAGGCGATGGTTTTCAACAAATCCAGTCATGTTTCGCCGACATGATCGAAAGATCGCACTTGTAAATTAATTTGAAACACAAAGCAGGCCTGATTGAACTCAGGATTAATGCGTGTAAGACTAAATGGATGCTAGCAGGAGGAGCTGATCGTCACATAATCTCTCTTGGTAGTAGCGTTGTAATCGACGAGTTTATCACTAAAAGCCGTGAAATCCGAAGATGCATAGTCAATGGAAGTTGAGCCTACTATGGGCTCCACAAATCTCTATGGTCCAACAAACTCCGACCCCGTACAAAGTGTACAAATCTCTCATACGACCAGTAGTCCTCTACGGGTACAAATCATGGACGATGCTCGGAGAGGACGTGCAAGCACTTGCTGTTCTTGAATGCTGAGTGCGCATAACAATATACGGTGGTGTACAGAAAAATGGAGTTTAGAGAAGCCCGATGAACCACGAACTTGCACAACTCTACGACGAACTCAGCATTCAGAAAGTCGCCAAGGCGACCGATGGCGATTGGCGGGACACGTGTCGGGTCGGTGGATGTTAGTATCGAATCCGGTGAGGACAAGCAGAATTTCATTTTTCATGCAGAAAAAATATAGAAATCTCCCAAAATAAATTTCACTGTTGATACATCATAACTCCCGTTCTGGCCGGAGGATTTTTCGTCAAAGAAATTTCCTCCGACTTGCACTGTGGTCACGCGTATTCTAGAGCTTGCCCCTCCGAATACATACAAGGCGTGTTATTTGGCTTAAGAAATCTCAACTAAGTATTAATGAATGACGCTAGTTAATGCATATGTTGAGACGGCAAAAGTTCCACAGGGAACGTTAACGCCATACAAGAAGAACATCATAACTCAATTATCTTTCGGAAGAAGACATATAGCTGACTATAGAGACTTTTTTAGTAGGTAACAGGACTCGCGACACAAGTGACTACGAACTACGAAGTCATTGGTGTAATTTTGATTATTGGTGTTCAAGATTTTTTTTTCTCAACATCCGTTTCCCAAAAATCGTCAAATTTAAAAATTGGAAATTAGTTAAACCCTGCATTTTTTTTCCTGTAGGAGGTTCAATCGAATGGTTTTCCTACATCACAATGTGTGTTCTTCTATCAAAGTATTGCAGTGAAAAAGTTTACATATTTTTGTATTTTATTGTGTTTTGTTATTTGTTAGGTTATGTTATGTTCTACACTTTTCGCACATAGTTTCTTTAAACCGATTTTTTCTCCCAATAAAATTATACAAAATTCAATAAAACTGATGGCAAATGGCAGCTAATAAATTAGGTTATCATTTGGTGCAAAAACATTACGATGTGGTTGGTTGCTTTCCAAAGACTTGGAAAATTATCAAAGTTGCCGCTCGATTTTTCGAACAGCTGGTCGTTAACGGGTAAATGTAATGAAACTTTGAACGTATTATATACACAAGAAAATCTAAATCATCATCAAAATCGCATAACACAATAATATGAAAATTGTTCCAATAAAAATACAAACACCAAACACCACCCTCAGTTCCCACCAAAACAAATGTGGCTAAGTTTGTCGTTGTCGTCGTCGATGTCGCTGCTGCGCCCTCTATTCGTAATAAATTCAGCGCAGCAGTTGCCAGCACGGCTCGATTCGGCTCGTTGACGACACAATGACGATTAGAGACGTCTATTTTTCTCATTTAACCGATTTTGCATTAATTGTTGGACCATTTTACAGTAATCAATTCACTCGAATACATAATTGTCTTTTAAAGTTACATAGAATATAATTTCAAAATAAACATCGAGGTACAGAAGAATAGATCTGAATGAAATTGAATTTCAGTATGATGATAAATTTTCCAATTCATGATTGTTGCGGACGATTAAAAAAGGACACATGAAAATGATGCACATTATCTTTATTGCAAAAACGTACGATGATTTTTTCTAGCCTGTTCGTCGAATATTGTTGGGATACTCGATCATAATAGCAGATATTCGATTTGAATTAATCGAACCATTAACCGACATCACTAACGACGATTGCTTCAGCCGACGGAAAGAGGGTACCCTACGCGAGAAAGCGATTTTTGTATACAGTTACCTCCCGATACTACACTACTCTTTCGCTCAGCTCGGTTGAGTTGAGGTTAGGGTTTTTTTTTTGTTGGTGGTGCGCTGTGTGTTTTTGTTTATCGCTGCTGCTACTGCCCCAATGGATGTGTGCGTGTGCTTGCGAGCGTAATATAATACCAGCGAAACCTATCCAATGTATGTGACCTAGGGTAATGTTGACAATGGTTGTCGACGATGGACTTAATGGTTTGTCAAAATGATTCATTTTCTAGATTGATATCATCAGAATAACTTATGACTACTTTTTCGGAGTCTGTCCAATGTTGCCACCACTTCAGGTAGAAATTGATATCTTCAGACCTTTGAAATGGAAAGGATCGGCAAAGCACAGAAAGGCGCAAAACCATCTGTCCCTCACGCATCGCACGCAGAAAGAGAACGTAACAAAATAATAAACCCGAGAGACGAGGACCCGCAAGACCCATCGTCGGTCAGGATACATGATCCCTGAACTGTTGGTGGCTGCTGACAAGAGCGCGCAAGTAGAAGATGATGGTGTGGTGTAGTGTTACACAAATTCGGACCACCATATTATTCCTCCGTTTGTGGGAGTGCGATCCGTCGGAACACGAAATGGCAAAATACTGGTACCCACACATCCACACACGCACACACATCACCCCGTGTGTGCTTGGAAGTGAAACCATAAGAGCACGAACGAACAGCAAAGTATGGTCGGTCGGTTGTCGTCATCCAAGATCGACCAACCGTGTGAGTCCCCTTTCATTTTGATGTTTTTTCCCTCTTCGCTACAAGATACAAAGTAGTTTTCCTCCGCCTCGTCATTCGTTGATTGCATGGAGGCCAGGTGATTTTTTGCAGATGTCCTCATATGGTACGAAAAAATAACTTTATAACTTCATTTTGAACAATGTTTGATAGATTCTACAATGTTTATTCTAATCCATATTGTTATAAAACGCGTTTCATTAAAGTTTCTTCGAGGTTTTGAAGTTGAATTCAATAAATATGAACAACGTACTGCAACTGCGAACTGAATTTTATGAGTTCAGAAATGATAATTGACTTAATAAACCGTTCATTTAGTGAATGTCGCTGCAATTCTTCCGTAAAAATTAGGGTGGGTTGAACAAAGATTAAAATGCTTAAAAAATAGAATGAATGGGTCTCATTTGCCCAAAAATTTTAATAAATAAATGAATTTGTTTATTTCAGCTTTAGAGTTTTGGTTGGAGCTCAACCATATCCATAAAACTGATTATTTAAACGGAAACCTTCGATTTGCAAAGGGGCTGTCCACATACCACGTGAACAGAAAAAGCACGATTTTAGACTCCCCCTCCCCCTCCGTGGACCAGCGTGGACATTTTCATACCCCTCCCCCTGTTGTCCACGTGGACATTTTCTCTTATTTTATTAGAATAATTTAGGAAATAAGTAAATTGCGCGTAAATTGAAATTTAATTCCATTCAAGTTTATTTTGTTACAAATTTTACTAGTTGCACCCTGTCACGCTTATATAAAGGCTATCTGGTTCGCCAACAGAGAAACGTGCAATATACAGTTGGACAATCCGAATCCGAATATGAAGCACAGAATTCCAAAAATTGATCATATTCAATACTAGAAAGTTAATTTACGTTCACTGCTTTATTTCAAAATTGTGCCAAACTTCCCGCACATTAACAAACAGAACAATTTCATATGCATAGATTATTTTTTATTCAGAAAAGATTCAGATTAGAAAAGATAAAGTAGGAAGCATGCACTGATATCTATAGGTCTGTATAGATTTTAAAAATATATTCCCAATAATAATTTCATTCCGTTCCCATTTGATTCAAAGAAAGTTTCAGTAGAACCTTTTCCTGCAAAGGTATTCTCAATCGATTGAAAAATTATCCTTCAATTTTGAATAAGGAGTATTCAATGAAATAATAAGCGCACAGCGAATCGATGATCAAAACAGTCCACTGACCACTACAAACTTGAGAATATTCTATGCAAGGACCAGTGTTACAGCGTTTCAAAAATCACTCAAAACTCTCTTTCGATGTCGCAGTGCTCGCGGGGAAAAAATACATCAGAAATTTGTGATTACTATTGATTTTATACTAACCTTGCCCGAAATGTTATTTATTTTGCTATTTAGTTTCTTCCAAATCCCATTTATGTTGTTTTGGATTTTCTCCGCCCAAATCCTTTTTCAAACATTACTTATGAAATTCGAATAGTTTACAAGAGAACAATTCAACGCCAAATTAATTAATTACCCGATACTCTCCATTTAAGAAACATGTTTCATTTTCCAAAAAATCATAGCTCTGAAACCTGTTGCCCGATTGAAACAAGTTTTTGAGAAATCAATAAACTTTCTATGGAAATTTAAAGAAATGTTCGAACAGTTGAGAAAACATTCTCATAAATTGAATAATGCATTGAAAACGTTTATATCTGTTTAAAATATTGCTATATGCAGGTTGTTAAGTAGCTGATCCACACTATTTCAGGAGGTGATAAAGGATCATATTTGATGAAAAAAATCTTCCTCGCTTGTGGTCACATCTCAACTAAGAAACAATTATTGAACTTTCTTTGAGATCGATTTTCTTGCCTTAATTTGACTCAAATTCAAAAAGTACGCAGCTTGGCACGATTCAATTGCTTTCATTTGAAATATGAGAAAATTTTGCATAAAAATCTGTTGTATTGGTGGAAGATTAGTAGCGAATGAACTGAATAGTTTAAAGCCTCTTTAAAACAAAGAATGGAATGGAATAGTGGAAGATAATTCTTGTGTTTCCGGGGAAGGAATTGAAGAGCAGTTGGAGGACTTCAATTTGATTGATAGAAACAATCCAGTTTATCATGCATTTTTGGAAAAATAATAAAAATCCATAAAAACACAACATTTCATGTTTCTTTTTTTCTTCTGAAAAGTACTTGGTTCCATCAATTTAAATGTTTTGCAACTACATTCTTCATATGCAAAATTGCAAATGAGCAGCATAATCATGCTAGGTAGCGTACTTTTTAAATTAGAGTCTGTTCAAGGCATTAAATTGGGCTCAAGAAAAGTTCAAAAACTCTGCTCTAGTTGAAAATTGACTATATGCGAAGAAGGATTTTTTTTCATCAAATGCTAACCTCTATCATTTCCTGAAATATTCCGAATCAACTACCTAATTCCATGTATATTTCTATTAGAATACTGGATCATTTGTTTTAATTTTTTGTTCATTTCATTTAATTTATTTATAAATACTTGTATATTAGGGACTACTCCTTTCCAATTTCCACAATCGATTGTAGGTTTGTACGAAGCAAGATCATACTAATAAGTTAATTCTACAACTAAAGTATATATAATGCAACTAATTCCTTCCGTTAAGCCAACCAAGACACTCAAGATGGAACCTTCTTCGGGACGGAATACTTTTGATAGCAACGGAAAGTTGGTTCCATAAAATAGTTGCTCGTACAGTGAAGGCATTGCGATAATGAGAAGTGCCTGAATGTGGCAGACCAAAACATCTGGTTCTTGTGTTTCTGAAAGGCTCGAATTTTTCAAATAGATAGCGAGGGCCTTTGAAAATGATATTATAGGTTATCAAACAATAACGGAGTTCAAAAAAATCATAAAATGGGCAGCCAAGAAGTTTGCCCTGAAATGTGGAGATTCTTGAGAACCTTGATAAATTAAAAACCCATCGGACACAGCAGTGCACAGCTACTCTCAGTCTATCTAATGTTGATATTGATACGTTAACTCCATGGCGTCAACTCCATGGCGTATGTGATATGGGGGAGGAGCAGCGATTTGAAGAGTGTGATTTTTACTGGAGTTTTCAACATCCCATCCGTGAGCCTTAAATGGCGTAAACTGGCGTATATTTTCGAACACTGGTAATTGATTTGTTTATCCCATTCTAAATTATTTTGGAAAATTACTTCAAGATGGGTAGCATTATCCACGTAATCCAGAATATCATTTTCCAGAAACTCTGTCGAATGCTTTAGAGAAGTCAATCAGTATCAGAAATCCTGTACCTTGTCAATGATTCTATGAATGTCATCATGAAACTTTAGAAGTGCTGTAGTAGTGCTATGATTTGAACAGAAGCCCACAATTTGACGACTAAAGGAGCGTGGACAATCTCATACAAATATAAATATTGATTCCTAGGAATTGACGAAATAAAAATACCTTGAAAAATTGATTTTACACGCAATTCTGTATGGAAAACTATACAGACATTATAATCTTAAGACTAACTGTTCTCGAGATATAACAATATGTATAGAAAATTATATT
This sequence comes from Toxorhynchites rutilus septentrionalis, assembly GCF_029784135.1. Taxonomy (NCBI): domain Eukaryota; kingdom Metazoa; phylum Arthropoda; class Insecta; order Diptera; family Culicidae; genus Toxorhynchites; species Toxorhynchites rutilus. The sequence goes on along the minus strand of NC_073744.1, from coordinate 29,855,882 downwards.
TGATGAAAACCCATTTATTCATATCATGAAACCTCAACCATTATAGAATTGTTTAATTTTTATAGTTTTGGGCTATGAGGGTCTATGCATACCCCGAAACTAGAAAAGTTCGATCATAGGAAATAGTTTGGTTATTTACACGTGTTTACGTGAGATATTTTTATGAATGTACAGGTAATTGCATTTAAAAAAAAATATTCTTCCTGTCCACGTAGACTCAGTCTACACCCCCTCCCCCCTCTCCGTGGACAAGCGTGGACATTTTATTACCCCCTACCCCCCCTGAAGTTGTCTACGTGGTATGTGGACAGCCCCAAAGTGGTCGTGGAAAAAAGTGAAAGAATGAGACCGAGACAAAACTCTTTATTGATTACTAAGGACAAAAGTAAACAAGAGACACTGATGAAAAAAGTGAGCCAATGACACTGATACAAAAGTCTTACTTCTTTTGACGATATTTTCGGTCAACAGTAGGAATGCTGTGGAAATAACTAGATGACCTGGCGAACTTCGTCCCGCCCAAGAAAAATGCTGATATTATTCTTTTTCGAACATTCACACTCTCTTACCGAGCGAACGTTCGTTGGTTCAATCACAGAACTCTCCGTTGATTGATCTTTATAATTTCCATTTACTATAAATTACCTATTACTTCTACCACCATTATATAAATTTATTTTCAGACATAATTTTCGCTCAAGATTCTTAATTCTCTTGCAAATAACATGTTTCTCCGTTACATGAAATACATGTTTGATACAGAGAAGTAAACTTTCATTCATTATTTTTATATTCCACCTGGGAATCATTTTCGCTTCACACTAACGGAACACGAAGCTTAATTCCGTAAACGCGAAATCCAATTAGACCAACAACAATATCATTGTGGAACACTTGGGAATTTTTTTTTAACTTACTCTCAAAGTTTTCAAGAATTTCAAAACATTTTCTAACCAGAATATTGATCCACGGCAGAGACAAATACAACAAAATAAAGACGACTCAAATCCGACCATTCCGTCTTCAAGTTTTGCGCTTAGCAACACATTTGGCCTTCCATTTTTATTTATATAGATAGATGATACAGGAGTGCGTTATTTCGCCTGAAATCCAATTTCCACCTTCGAACAAAGATCAATTCTGTTAGCGCAAACATCGAATGAACTAACAACGCTTATCATGATGTAATTTCCGAAAATATGGGAATTCAATTTTCCGAGTTTTCCGACCTTCCTTCTGAGTTTCCCGAAAAATTTCGATTTTTCTTTCCACTATATTGATCTATGGGCAGAGACAAATCCAACAAAATAAAGGCGGCTCAAATCGGACCATTCCTTCGTCGGGGTTTTCACCTGGCAACACTAGGGTGGCTATGGATGTATGGGAAAAATTTAATTATCGAATTCCAAAAACCGGCCATGTACATTTTGTTTATTGGCCAAAAAAATGATCTGTGCAAAATTTCAGCTCGATTGGACATGATTTACGGGTGCCTCAAAGCGCTTAAAATTTTGAATTTTTGATCCTCGAAAATCTTCCTAGGGAGGAGTAAAGGAAATTTGGAGAATCGAAATTTTTTTTCAATGCCAAATGACTTTAAAATGCATGGAACGTCGTTTAATTATTAATTAATTTAATTAAAAATTAAATTAAATAAAAAGTAAACAAAATAAAAATTCATTATTCTATTTAGTTGTAAATAAAAAACGCTAAAAAATGTGCGATTTGACGATGGATCGTTTGGTGTTTTTCTCAGCGCTTTTTCACTGTATATAATCGTTTTTTTTATTTGTTTTGTTTGCATGTATTTTTCGATTTTTGAAAATAAAAGAGGAATTTGATTTTTGATTCATCCCCTTATAGTCAGAAAACACCTTTCTCACATAAAAAAATAAATTTATCCAGGTTATCTCAGGAGGTGATAGACGATCATATTTGATGAAAAAAGTCCTCCTACGCATATGTTCGAATTTCAACAATGACAGAGTTATAGAACTTTTTTTTTGTTTCGGACTCTGTTGCCTCAAACTGGCTCTAAATTAAAAAGAACGCTACGGAAGATGATTCTGATGCTTTCATTTGAAAGATGAGAAAATTTAGTACAGGAAATAGTAGTGGAACAACTAAATTAGTAGATTTTAATAATATTTTGGAAGTGAAAAACTTAAAAGTTAATAATTTTGAATGAGTTATTATTAATTTTATCCTAAAAATTTATATTAAACTAGATTGTTTCTCTCAATTAAATTGAAGTTCATTAACCGCTCTACAATTTGTTCTTTGACGCCCACATTTATCTTTCTTAATTTGGCTGCAATATCGATATAAACAATTCATGGTGAAAATTCAAGCAAAATATTCAAAAATCGCGATCCAAATCCTTTTACCTTCCTTTTTTTACCCCACTGTACATGTAATAGACACTGAAACTTCACATGAACGCTGAGAGGTTACATTTCTTTTTGAAATAAGCCATATTTGAAATATAAAAAAAATATTTTTTTCCAAACTGTATATAATTGAGTCCAAAATTGCATATAATTGAATCACATATAATCGAGTCCGACCTGTATATAAAGCCATTCTATGCCAAACCGATATAGTGGTTCTCATATTTTTGTTACAATTGGAAGTTTGATTTCTTATCACAAAATATTAGACATGTATTTTTTTGGTTTTTAGGACACACCATTTCCATTTTAGGGTGGTCCAAAAATAATTTTTCCATTTTTTTCCAGAAATGACTTTTTTCAAAAAAATCATAACTTTTTAACTACTGGGCCGATTCAAATGAACGACATATCGAATTAAAGTGAATTAGGTAGTATTTTTTATCTTTTTTTTATATTCGTAGGAAATTTGGATTTTGTTTCCGTAATCATTGATTATATTTGTTTTTTATAGTTTACATGGTGTCGAGACTAAGGTCACTATATTTTTTATATTCTTTCATCAATGTTGAGATTTTTACATAAAATATTAAAAAATCAGAAAGGCGTTTTATCCGTCTTTGAGCTATGATTGTGCAAAGCCTTCTATTTAGTTCCGGTCTCTGTTTGCCTCAAACTGTCTCTACTTCAAAAAGTACGCTTTAAATAACATTTTGGAAATGGAAAAACTTAAAAGATAGTAGTTTTGAAGGGGTTGTTTGGCCTTTTTCCCAAAAAAGTCACAATAAACTTGAATGTCTCTATCAACCAAATTGAAGCTCTCTAATAGCTCTACAATTTGATCTTTGACAATCAACTTCTATCTTCCTTAATTTCGCTGATAAAATCGTTATAAACAATTCCTGGAGAGAATTCAATCTAAATCTTCAAAAATCATGACTTCTGCTCGACTGTACTTGTAACAGCCAATTAAATTTCACCTTAACGTTTGAATATTACATATTTTAAACGGTTTTATTTAGCTTGCCCTGTAATATGTTTGTATGTTTGTAATATGTTTGTAACATGTTTGTCTGTAGCGCTGACCCACATTCTTAGAAATTTGACCCCCTTTCTGTTGACCGATTAATCTGAAATTTGGAACACACCTTTATCTCTGTAGTCATTATAAAACTGCGTATTTCATGATCTTGAAAATCCAAAATGGCGGCCGCTACAAAATGGCGGATCACATATTTTCTCAAAACCTCTTCAACATGGGTTTTCCAAAACCACATCAATATGGGTATCGAATGATAGGGCTTGACTAGTAGAATACAGTTATTTATGAAAAATGCAAATCCAGAATGGTCGCCACCACAAAATGGCGGATTACATATTTTCTCAAAACTCCATAAATATGGGTATCAAATGAAAGGGCTTGAATAGCAGATCCAAGATGGTCGCAATCACAACATTGCAAATTACTTCATTAAACGGTTTTATTTAGCTTAAACTGTTTGTATGTCGGTAGAGTTGTCCTACATTAATAGAAATTTGACCAATAGGAACTGACCGAAATTAAAAACCACCTTTATCTCAGCTATCATTTTAAAACTGCTCATCCCATGATCTTGGAAAATCCAAATTAGCCACCGCTACGAAATAGCTGATTTCATATTAAAGGGTGTGTCACATCAAATTGCATCACGGAAAAAACGCTGTGGAAATTCGCCCAGTAGACCGATCCTTTTGAAAATTTTAGACAGTAAAATAAAAACTATTAAACAACTTTTGGCATTTTCTTTTTATTCATACTTCGAGCCCAAGCCCGTATGCTCGCACCTTCGTCTTTACCCCGTCCATAAGGTTCTGTACAACGTCAGGTTGTAGTTTTTTTTAACAGAAATCCATTTTTTCTTGAAGTCCGCCTCCGATTTGACAACTTTTGGGTTCTTCCGGAGGGTTTGCTTCATAATCGCCCAATATTTCTCTATTGGGCGAAGCTCCGGCGCGTTGGGCAGGTTCATTTCCTTTGGCACGAAGGTGACCCCGTTGGCTTCGTACCACTCCAACACGTCCTTTGAATAGTGGCACGAAGCGAGATCCGGCCAGAAGATGGTCGGGCCCTCGTGCTGCTTCAATAGTGGTAGTAAGCGCTTCTGTAGGCACTCCTTAAGGTAAACCTGCCCGTTTACCGTGCCGGTCATCACGAAGGGGGCGCTCCGCTTTCCGCAAGAGCAGATCGCTTGCCACACCATGTACTTTTTGGCAAACTTGGATAGTTTCTGCTTGCGAATCTCCTCCGGAACGCTGAATTTGTCCTCTGCGGAGAAGAACAACAGGCCCGGCAGCTGACGAAAGTCCGCTTTGACGTAGGTTTCGTCGTCCATTACCAGGCAATGCGGCTTCGTCAGCATTTCGGTGTACAGCTTCCGGGCTCGCGTCTTCCCCACCATGTTTTGCCTTTCGTCGCGGTTAGGAGCCTTTTGAACCTTGTATGTACGCAGGCCCTCCCGCTGCTTGGTCCGCTGGACGAATGAACTGGACAAATTCAGCTTATTGGCGACATCCCGGACCGAACTTCTCGGATCACGTCTAAACTGCTTAACTACGCACTTGTGATCTTTTTCACTGACGGAGCATCCATTTTTGCCGTTCTTCACCTTCCGGTCGATGATTAGGTTCTCGAAGTATCGTTTTAGTACTCTGCTGACCGTGGATTGGACGATTCCCAGCATCTGACCGATGTCCCGATGTGACAACTCCGGATTCTCGAAATGAGTGCACAGGATTAATTCACAACGCTCTTTTTCGTTCGACGACATTTTTCCAAATTTACGAAAAATTGACAGTGAAGCATGGCCAACGTGATCTATACACTCTTATCTGATTATAAGCGAAAGCTGAAGATATAATTCCTAAAAATTAAATTTCTACAGCGTTTTTTCCGTGATGCAATTTGATGTGACACACCCTTTATCTCAAAAAATGTTGATTGAGATATCTGTATCAAAGAACGAACTTGACTTGGAAAACACACTATGTGCAATCCACTCAATATTGGTATCAAATGAACGATTTGACTAATTGAATATAGCACAATGGTTTTATTGTAGAGGAATATTCTAATGAAACAGATAATGTACTTAAAACTTGAAAATAAAATAAGTAAAAAAATCTTTTAAGTCAAACGGTTTCATTGTTATTAAACATAATAATGCACTAAAAGCTAGAAAATAATAAGGCAAGCAGTAGTTATCACAGCTCTTCTTCATTTGTCTAGGGCGTTGATAGGAATAAAATGAAATCGCGGGGCACGTTGGATTTTCATTATCCACAATTAGCGACTTCATCATATGTCCCACGATTTTATTTTAGTATTATGAATGCCCTAGACAAATGAAGAAGAGGTGTGATAACTGCTAACTACTACTTGTCTAATTATTCAAAACTTAATAATTCCAGGAAATTATATTTTCAGTGAGTGAATGGGCGAGTAAGTGAGTGGGTAAGTGAGTAAGTGAGTGAGTAAGAAGTGGGTAAGTGAGTGAGTAAGAAGTGAGTAAGTGAGTGAGTAAGAAGTGAGTAAGTGAGTGAGCAAGAAGTGAGTAAGTGAGTGAGCAAGAAGTGAGTAAGTGAGTGAGTAAGAAGTGATTAAGTGAGTGAGTAAGAAGTGAGTAAGTGAGTGAGTAAGTGAGTGAGTAAGAAGTGAGTAAGTGAGTAAGAAGTTAGTAAGTGAGTGAGTAAGAAGTGAGTAAGTGAGTGGGTAAGAAGTGAGTAAGTGAGTGGGTAAGAAGTGAGTAAGTGAGTGGGTAAGAAGTGAGTCAGTGAGTGGGTAAGAAGTGAGTGAGTGGGTAAGAAGTGAGTGAGTGAGTGGGTAAGAAGTGAGTAAGTGAGTGGGTAAGTGAGTGGGTAAGTGAGTAAGTGTGTGGGTAAGTGAGTGGGTAAGTGAGTAAGTGAGTGGGTAAGTGAGTGAGTGGGTAAGTGAGTAAGTGAGTGGGTAAGTGAGTAAGTGAGTGGGTAAGTGAGTAAGTGAGTGGGTAAGTGAGTGAGTGAGTAAGTGAGTGGGTAAGTGAGTAAGTGAGTGGGTAAGTGAGTAAGTGAGTGGGTAAGTGAGTAAGTGAGTGAGTAAGAAGTGGGTAAGTGAGTGAGTAAGAAGTGAGTAAGTGAGTGAGTAAGAAGTGAGTAAGTGAGTGAGCAAGAAGTGAGTAAGTGAGTGGGTAAGAAGTGAGTAAGTGAGTGGGTAAGAAGTGAGTGAGTGGGTAAGAAGTGAGTGAGTGGGTAAGAAGTGAGTAAGTGAGTGGGTAAGAAGTGAGTAAGTGAGTGGGTAAGTGAGTGGGTAAGTGAGTGGGTAAGTGAGTAAGTGAGTGAGTAAGTGAGTGGGTAAGTGAGTAAGTGAGTGGGTAAGTGAGTGAGTGGGTAAGTGAGTAAGTGAGTGGGTAAGTGAGTAAGTGAGTGGGTAAGTGAGTGAGTGGGTAAGTGAGTAAGTGAGTGGGTAAGTGAGTAAGTGAGTGGGTAAGTGAGTAAGTGAGTGGGTAAGTGAGTAAGTGAGTAAGTGAGTGGGTAAGTGAGTATGTGAGTGGGTAAGTGAGTAAGTGAGTGGGTAAGTGAGTAAGTTAGTGGGTAAGTGAGTAAGTGAGTGGGTAAGTGAGTAAGTGAGTAAGTGAGTGAGTAAGTGAGTGAGTGAGTGAGTGAGTGAGTGTGTGAGTGAGTGAGTGAGAGCAGGACAATGTCATGGACTGCTGGCGAAAAATAATTTTAGAAATATCTTTTCATCATTAATCTTCGGTACGTTTCAAGCAGAGATCGAAATGCTCACCGATTTGAGACGAAAAACATCCATTTTCACCCACAGGGAAAAATAGCTGAGAATATAGGAGGCGAGAGAATGTTATACGCTCACTTCGATTTTCGCGAGAAACGCAAAGCCGATTTTCATTTTTCGGTGAGTTATGATTGCCGAAAAATGGTTTCGTTTTCAGTGACTCCTTCATGCCGATAATGGTTTTTCACTTCTTCAGTACAGATGAAAACATTGCATGAAAACATAGTTTCATCGTGAAGTGAACATGAGATGGATTAATATTTGTACAATTCAGACGCTGTCCAAATGCAGATCGTTTGGACGCTGCTCTAACAGATTAAAGTTGGTAAAGTTAGCTTTGATTTTTCGTTCCATATTCTCAGTACCAAATGAGAGACGAAAAAGCATTATCGTTGAACTTCCGAGATAGAGATTATCCACATCTCTTTCTCTCTGAAAAAGAATTGTCGGTGAAAAGGAAGAGACGAAAATATCAACAATACACGGTTCATCGAAAACTAGATTGATTGACTGAATATTTATCGCGCAACCGAGCGAGAATTTTGATCTCTGGTTTCAAGTAAGCATTCGGGTAAATGTTGGATATTGCTTATCGAGAAAAATATTCCATCACTTCCGTTAAACCATCATTCGAAACGGTTGCAAACTGGGTCAAAAATCTCTTCGGCAGTTAGGGAAAAAGAACGCCGCTTTCGGTACAAATCTTTCAACTTTCGATGCTTTTTCAAAATTATTGTAAGAGGATTCGAGGATTGTTGTATCTTTGCGTTCATTGGAAGGTACAACTTGCAGACAACTGTTGAACCCTTGTGTGCGATTTCGTAGATAAAAATGATAAAAATTGTTTTTTGATTGTGTTCTTTAAGCTCAACCGGTATCAATATTAATTGACAAAATACTATTGAAAATATATTCATTTTTCCTCGAATGAACAGGTTTATGCACGGAACGACGCGTACCTCCCATTAAACGCGGTAGCATATTTCAGTAGATTGTGCCACGAGCTCTCTCCGCTTCGAAAGGTCAGCTGAAGGTAGAAGAAAAAGTGGATACAGCCGAAACTCGCCAAATTTCACGTGACGTTCATATGGCTTCTGGGAAGGGGAACTGGGGGTAAGGTGCCCCCACTTAAGCAATCCAGACTCAAACGTATATTTTTAAAATGTTTTTGTAACATCCATCCATGCCTTTTTTCTTTGTGATTGTGTGTACATAAAGGATTACGCATAGGGCATCCAGATATTAATACACAGCATGTGACAGCGTCAAACATGTCCGGGTCGCAAATGCAATTTCATTCCAATATTTTTTGTTTAATGTATTAATACGTGCCGCTGTTCACAAAAATATCTCTACGTGCCGCTGTACATAGAAGCGCTGGCAGACTTTCGGTCTTTATAAGTATGAGTTTTTATTGTGACTCTCATGTTTGGGTTATGGGATAGATTTTAGTAGTGTCGAATTTCATGCCAACTCGACTGGCCATTGGCAGCAATATCTCAGATTGCAGTGAAACGTTGTGAGTGTCACGACATTGGTCCTTTAAGCAACTTTTCATACTTGAAACCTTCGAAAAAGAATTATACTACTTTTTGAAAAGGGTCGAAAAAAATTTCTCCATTTTTTACAAAAAATTGTGACTCAAAAACTATAATATTTACAACATTATGGTCAAAATATAAAATGTAGAAAATGAAAAAAATTCTTTAAAAATTGAAATTGATTTTTCTCAATAATTTTTTTTTAATTTAAAAAAAATTGTGTGATACCCTTAGAAAAATGAATTTCAATTTCAAAATTTTTTTTTCGTGTAATTTTTCTTCGAAAAATAATGAACTTCAATTTTTTAAATAATTATTTTCGCGTAATAATTTTTTTTCGTTTGAAAAAAAATGTTGGCCCTTTTCATAATTGTATGGCGTCTGGCGTTTTTTGCAAGGCTGATGCGAATGAACTTTGTAGTTTACAGCTTCTATAATAGAAAGAAAAAAAAATCCATAAATTCGCGATGGCTCGTTTTATGTTGCTTGCATGCTTAAAACACTTCAAAACGGGTATATTCCCAAATGAATTGCAGAAAATGTCTATGTAAATTGGTAACACTGACAGTGACCTAGCTCTTCGTAGTAGGGCGATTTGCGACGTGGCGACTTGGTTAAAAAATCGCATTTTAATATAAGCTTTGCATTTGTTTATTCAGACTCATTCGATAGCGTTGGTAACTTTTGAGAATGTATTGAAGTTTCCAAAAGCACATATTCAGTAGTACTTACGATAAGAAATAAAGTTACAAGCATCGACAAATCCTGTCAATTATGGCATTTTCCACGATTTTCAAAGGAGATGCGCTTTACCTCGACTGTGCGTTTTACCCCCCGTTTCCCTACCGCCATCGTTAGCGTTTACCCGAGAAAAAAAGGAGGGGGGAGGTCTCCATTCCTCGAAAGCATTAATATGCTCATACATTTTCTCTGACGCTGCCAAGTACCTTCCTACAGAGTCCTTCAAGCCTCATCGCGGGGAGAATGGAGGTTTTTGAGATTCTATTTTTCCTCCTCTATATTGCTGATTCGCTACGCGTCGGGGTTTTATCCGCGTAACAACAATAGTCGTATCTTTTATCAAGAGCCACTTTTCGTAGCGCAAGCACACTGATGATACATTTGACTTTATTTTCTCCAATCCTTGTCTCTCCGTTTCGAACGAGATGCTCGAAGAAGAGGGTAGCTCTCACGTTCAACCGGTGGAGGATAAGTTTTGGTTGGGTCGGTTCGGCCAGGGTTTGCGTGGTGCTGCTTTTCTTTGCGGACATTGTATTCTGTGTGGGCAGCAGCAGCTCCACACAAAAGAATCAAAGGCGATACGATCGGATTATTGTGTTTGTTTAACGCGCACTGTTGAAGGATTAAATTTTGGTTTTTTTTTCACAATTGAACCAATTTTTTATCGAGTTTGGGCGGTGGAATATTGTACCTATTTGATGTGAAGGTTTATGGCTTAATCTTCATCATCATTAGCATCAGTCGAAACTGTCCTAATGACATCTCTCCCTCCTGCTGTTGCTCTGTTTCATTGAGTTGAACGTGAGTTCACTAGGCTATCCCGGACATCCCTTTGGCAGTCATAACTACCACTGGGACTGCCAGACCCTAGCAAGTTACCCACTTTAATCAGCGTTGCCTCTGTGTAGCCTCTGATGCTAATTTGGTATTCTCTAAGAAGCATTTCGCCTTTTAGCTCGATGTGCAATTAGTAACCTAGCCTGGGAAAAGGGAAAATGGGGGAAACACTTCATGAACAGTGGCCCCAACTTTTCTGTGCTCTCGCAGATGGAAAAGTCTCACGCAACAACGAGAGACAGTCGTACCCGGGACGGAAGGAAGGCATGAAGTTTAATATCTCTGCTGACGTTGTCTTGTTGTGTATGTACCAACATTATGAAGCATGCTCTAATTTGTTGGCGTGGTTTGCTACTCAGGCGGTGGTGAGCTAAGGTGAAGAAAGGCTAGCATTGAATCGACACGAAGAGCTTTTTTAATTTTCGGAACTCCTGTTGTTCAGAACTTGGAGCAGTTCCTTCCAAAAAAGGTTGCAAACGGGCGTACCTTAAGTTGCAATATTTCCTTTCTCATCAGTGTCCGTAGAGCAAGCACTAAAGTTGCATTACGAGCGAGCGATTCATGCGACTTGTATATAGAATATAGGAATAGTACACTTCGTCGTTCGTCGTCATTAGTTGCTCGTTATTGACGGCATGGAACAGGCAAGCACAAAAACGCACCGAACAGACATGCACGTGGGAGAATGGGAATGCTCATAATTTTAATCAATTTGAACCGGACAAGGCAATTGTAATGTACAGTATATCAAACAAATCTTAGGGAATTTCCGATTCGTTTGGTGTGTAACCCATCAAAATTTGTTTGCAGCAAAAAAAGGTATTAACGCTAAAACTATTTCATAGAAACATGATTTTAGATTTTAGATTTTAAATTTAAGATTCTAGTTTTTAGTTTTTAGATTTTAGATTTTAGATTCTAGTTTTTAGATGTTAGATTTTCGATTTTCGATTTTAGATTTTAGTTTTTAGATTTTAGATTTTAGATTTTGACGTAGGACTACGTCTAACCGGAAGATATAGGGGGTGAAATGGAAATCTAGGTACTGAACAAGTAGGAAAAAATGCAAGATTTGGAACGCTTATAATTCGAGCATTTCTCAATAGATCGCAAAGGTTTTTGCATCAATTGATATGAAATATATCTACGCATCTATCATAACGAATAACATTTCATTTTTCTTGAGATAAATAATTGAATAATTGTGAAATATCAATCATTGTCAAAATGCACTATGTGCCCATTTTTGATTGGTCCATATTGTGCTCCTCAAATCGTACCGACCAAAACGGGCAACCAGAGCAGCAGCGAAATAGAATGAAGCACGATTGGAAAGGAAAAAGAAAAAAATGAACGAAACATTGGTCGCAGTCTCACACATCCGTAATTCTCGAGCCAGCCAGTCAGCTTAAAAATCCCCGCTCCGCTGCCGTAACGATCATTCTCATTCAAACCGTGTTGATCTGGAGTTCCCCGCAAGGGTAGCTAGGCCGAGCGCGTTAGTACCAGTGCACCAGTCCACCTAGCCGGCGTTATATAGTTTCGGCCGCCGAAGTGATCGAGTTAGCTGGCAAAGCTGCTCGCGACGATAAGAAAACCCCCATTCGGAACAGAACACATTCGGTTCGGTGGACATCAAGACAACAGGCAGTTGCAGCGAGTGGCGAGTGGCAAACGCAATCGCAAAACGGCATCAGGTAGCAGAAGAAAAATGTTTGTTCTTTATACAAACTGCTTTGGTGGCATATCCAGAACAAGGCGGCATCGAGGGCGTTCGAAATGGTTTTTTTCAGAACCACGAGTACTAAGTTTTCTAAATTGGAACCATTCAATAAAACAATGCGCTTTTCAGGGCCATTAAACCTTCCAAAAAAGAGTTTAGGAAATACAGTTCAATGCTTTCTAAAACATTATCCAAAATAATAATAAAACATAAATTGATTTTTTCATAATTTGTTTGCCAGGATCTGATGAGTTGTTCTGAGCTTATTAACTATCAATAAGCTCAGGGACTTTCCTGATTATTCAATTTTCACCAATTCTTAAATTGTTTCCAGGTTGAAAGTACAGTAATTTACAATTAGTTCGACATTTAGCTAATTGGACGGACATGTAATGCGACTTATTTAGTTGGACATTTTTGTAAACATAGAGTTCGGGGTCCAAATTATGACCCCACATTGAAAGTCGACACTGTACCACTGTCATCGCAAATGTTCAATTACAGGTTAAAATCGCCTCCAATGCGACACTGAGTGGCGCTTCGGCACGTCGCATTGAATGTAATTTACTGTACAACATGTCACAAAGCTGGATGGGAAGAAATTTTCCAACTGTGAAAGCTGTGGCGAGTGGCAACAAATCGCAAAACAGGAAGGTTTAGCCGAACAAGATGGGAATATCGAGTGATAACAAAACAATAAACTCTTTACATTGAAGATAATTTTGTGATCCTGAAAAGGACCCTTTTTAGCCTGCATGTGAATCCAACGAGCGAACGAATCGTAATGAATGTATTTTTTTTGCCATCGCTCCCTTTTAACGCTCATTCGTTCGTCTCGTTGGACTCGCCCCTCTGGCTGAGTCTGCCGATTTGTCTCTATCCTGTGAGTGTGTACCGCTAGAGTATAAAACACGCGGACCCCAAAAAAATATCTTATTTTCTTTCAAACCGTAAACCCGTGTGGTTGTACGGCATCGGCATCGTGGACGTAACAAAGGAGGACAAGTTAAGGGAAAGGCAAAGTCTCACTCGAACCGTGCAGGTCTCCAGTTCCCTGTTGGTCGCATTCACTGATTGCTCCGCAAGGGTAACTAGGCCGAACGGATTGGTGCCGGAGCACCAGTATACCTAACAGCGATTATAGAGTTTCGGCCGTCGGAGTGCTCGAGTTGGCTTGCAAAGCTGCTCACGACAATCAGAAAACCCGCATCAAGAACAGAGCAGCTTCGGTTCGGCGCTCATCAAGGCAACAATTAGTTTCAGTGAGTGGCAAAGTGTTTCTCCGGCACGTCGCATTAAATGTAATTTACTGAACAACATGTCACAAGCTGGATGGGATGAAATTTTCCAACTGTGAAAGCTGTGGCGAGTGGCAAACGCAATAGCTAAACAGGAAGGTTTAACCGAACAAGATGGGAATAATCCATTTTTCAGGTAGATAGGTAGATATTCACGTAGGAGATGAAAATGAAACAATATGTTTAAAATATATATTTAACAAAAGTTGTCCCCTTTGTATAGTCCTACGTCACTCCGGTTATGTCCCCGACATTACCCACCCGTCTTTTAGATTTTAGATTTTAGATTTTAGATTTTAGATTTTAGATTTTAGATTTTAGATTTTAGATTTTAGATTTTAGATTTTAGATTTTAGATTTTAGATTTTAGATTTTAGATTTTAGATTTTAGATTTTAGATTTTAGATTTTAGATTTTAGATTTTAGATTTTAGATTTTAGATTTTAGATTTTAGATTTTAGATTTTAGATTTTAGATTTTAGATTTTAGATTTTAGATTTTAGATTTTCGATTTTCAATTTTCAATTTTCGATTTTCGATTTTAGATTTTAGATTTTGGATTTTAGATTTTAGATTTTAGATTTTGGATTTTAGATTTTAGATTTCAGATTTTGGATTTTGGATTTTGGATTTTAGGTTTTAGGTTTTAGATTTAGATTTTATATTAGATTCGAGATTAGATTGTAAATTTTGAGTATTATCAATAACCATAACTGTTCAAGTTGGATCCTCTATAAATAGACCCGATTATATATGGTTCGTTTATATAAAGTTTTAAGCTTCACTGTTAAAATATAATTTTTGTTTTCTATTTCAAATATAGTTTTGGTATATAGTTTTGGATTGTAGTTCGGAAACAATTTATTGTATTGAGAAACTGTCTGTAGATTTTTAAGGATCAAATAAGACTTTCCAATCGTGCAAATTGTTCAGTCTTACAAGCTAACTATGGGTGCTATTCGGGGCCACTCAATGCAAATCATATTGTACTGTCAATTACAAAGAAGTTAGCATGAAAAGAATTAAATCTTTTTTCCGTGAATCTTCTAGACATTTTCCTGTTTCGACAAATCAACCAATGGATAACTATGCTATCATCGTAGTTGTTTCGCATAAAAAATAGCGCAACATTTCGTGTTGGCGTTTTCCGAATTAACCCTTACGCAGCCGGCACAGCATCGAACTTATTTTTTTGAATGGTAGTCCGTTTTTGAATGGTGGAACAGCTTTGAAACAATAATTCTATTATGGATTAAACTGATTACTACCATCGATCCGACCACCGATAGCCAATCCATCACGACGTGGTGCAGGTTAACAACAGCATCTCACTCGCATCTAACACCCACTTACGGAAATGCTGCCAAGCACATCTGTTTCTAATCAGTGGGTATTATCTGTCTTGCCACCAAGTCCTCGGAGCAGGCATTATCCACGAATAATCCTGACAATCGAAACCGTGAGCGAGGAGGGGAAGAAACAGAGTAGACTGGCGCATATCGCTTCCGCTGGAAATAATCGCTTTAACGGTTGTTGTATATATATATATTCATAAGAATTTAAGAGGGAAAACACCTTGCTGCTTCTGTTTGTGTCTGCCAATGCCGAAACGGCCCCGGATTTAGATTGGAATTTACCATTTATGGTACGTATTTAGTCCCCTGGTCTTGGAATGGCTTTTCTCCTTTGCGCACAGGGATGAAGACCTTCGCTCTAGCGTGAGCTGCCTCCTGGCTGGCGTCTTCTTGCCCACGTGGGGGTGCGAGAGAGTAAATTTCTGAAATAAACATAAACGGGGATAGTAATAAAATATTACGATGTCTTGATTTTGTAATTTTATCCGGGTCGAAAGGCATGTGCGCGGGGTTGGAAGGGGGTGTGACGCAAGGAGACAAGCGCCCAGAAAAGACTGCTGCCATTATATAAGGCTTTTAATGATGACAGTAGCGCAGAGGCGCAACCCGCGCGCGAGACACGGCAGAAACGCGCCCCATAAAGGCATTATCGTTACTTGCGCGATTTTCCTTTGGGTTTCCCCCAAAAACGGGGGTGATTCTTTGCGCCCGCGGAAAATAGGTTTTTCTGCGTAAGTGTGTTCTGGGTTTGAAGCATCCCGAAGCGGATGCGGAACGCAAAATAAAAATAATGCCAAAGATATGACGATGGTGACGATGATGATGATGATGTGTACCATAAAAGATTTCCGGCAAGTGAACAACGATCTGCAGAGCAGCAATGGGAGGAAGAAGGGATCGGCGGGATTATTGAAATGTTCACTTGAAAAATTGCTGCTCTTACAGTCACACTCGCAGAGAGCATGGTGATAAAATGAGAAAATGATAAAAATGCAATTAAATGCTCCTGGCGTCTTTAATTGCGTGGCTCGTCGTTTCTCATTCAATTCCATCGCTGGAAAAAAGGTCGACTTAATTCCTATTATATAACGACGGTGGCCGCCACACAATAGGATAGATATGGGAATCGGTGAAAAAAAATATAAACAAAGTCCTTCGAATGTCACGACCCCAACCTCCCCCCAACCTCAATTGCCGATGCTGGAAATATTGGGTATACCTAGAGATACGTCGTCTTCAGGACACGTGTATATCTGGATGTCACCGACAAAATCAACTCCAATAAGCGCGTGGCAGAGGTAAAAGATTGTCTTTAGCAGCAGAGCAAAAAAAAAATACTACCAAAGGGGCTAACCGAGGCTTAGCTTCGTGTCCTCCCTTTAGTTGGTGCGATAAAAATAATAATGGCAACAAATGAAGGAAATCGCTGAGTTGTTGTTTTTTCTTGTGTCCTCATTTTCGGTGGCGGCGGCGGCCGCAGCCAGTTAGCGGAACCGAGTGGCGCAACAATTTGTCCTGTCCTCTGTCAGAAATGGTATGAAATCGGAATTTTCTGCGTTTTATGGAGGCCGTAAAAATGTCTGTTTTTCTCTATGCGTCAAATTGGTATCGTCATAAAGTTGAATTTTTGTGCAATTTATAGACGGGTTCATAGATATGATTTTTGATACTTTTTTTCTGTATTGAACAATATTTCAGAATAGATTAATTACAGTATATTTTCTTCTCTCTTTCATTGCAGGTGAGTTTGGTTTCGTCGTGAATCAGATGCTGTATGTGGTAAGAAATAACTCAAAACAAAAATAGGCTCGTGAATATAGTAAAATGAATTGTTGAAATCTGAGATTTTTCCCTCCATGCCCCTGAAACAAATTCTAACTCGCTTCCTCATCACTTCGGATGTTGTTTTGGAATACATAGAAATTTATTAAAAAAAACTCTTTTGTACAAAATTTTGGTGGCCCTGAAAAAGTCCGATGGCTCGCGAGGATTTGTAGAATCAGCTGAAGATGATTAATTTATGCGCTCGCGAGAACAATACACAAGCTGGCCATATGACGTAATTTTTCTCTTTATACACACACACACTGTATAGAGTATGCATCGGAATTAATCTTATTCTTCTTTGTATTCTCGAGGTATATGAACTATTGGTATATATAATATTGGATGATTAAAATCAATTCTCTCGTGGCGTTTGGGATGTTGTCACACACCGCTATTCATTTGATATGACAGCGATCGCGACGGTCATTTTTGCAGTTGGTACACACTCGGTCCCACTCGATTATTTATATATGTACTCCATCGCCACCTTTTATCCACACTTCCAATAATAGCCAACTCATCACTGGTTTTTTAATTTGCAGCTACCAAAAAACACATTTTTCATCATCATATGACCAATTTTAATTACGACTGATTTTTCATAAGGGCACATTTAGAATCTTTTTTTTTCAACAAATCTTAACTTGAAATCCGGACTACTGAACAAAATAATATGAGCGGCAACGTTATTGAAAAATTAATGACAATTACAAGAAAGTTAACATACACATAACAAATATACTGTTAAAAAATCTTACTCGAAAATGGAATTTAATATTAAAAACTTTATGCCTTAAAAAACCCTTTGCATATATATTTCCTCTATTTTTTTTATTGTTTTATTAATCTTCTAACTAACCGTTCTCGAGATATGAACAATTATACATAACTAGCTGACCCGGCAAACTTCGTCCTGCCCAAAATTTATTTTTCGTTATCACATTCATGTTTTCGTACTAAGAGCACGTTCATGGGTCTAATCGCAGAACTGTTCATTGATTGATCAACTAATCTACCCTTTAAAATTATTTTTTACTATGAAAGTTCAGTACTTCTACCAAAACTCGACATTATTGTATCAGACTATCTTCAGACACAATTCTCGTGCAAGATTTTTAATCTTTTGGCAAATAACATGTTTCTCCGTTACATGAAATAAATGTTTGATACAGAAAATATGATAGAATAAAGACAACCCTAAACCGGACAGTTCCTTTCTCGAGTTTTGCTCTTATCAACACATTCGGCGATACATTTTAATTTATATAGATAGAAGAAGATTTAGGAGTGCGTTTTATCACATTCCAAATCCATTTCCACTTTCGAACATCAATTTCGTTACCGCAAACATCAAATGGGCTACCAACAAAATGGGTAAAAGTTTTCCGAAAATTTTCAATTGTCGTGTTTGGTTGGAATATGTTTGGTTGAAATACGTTTATTATTTTTACTGGACTCCCTCTCCATTCCAGAGGAGAGAGGGGTGTCGTACCATCTTAGAAACATTTCTCGTATCCAAAATCCCATACATCCCAAATTTGGCTCCATTAGCTTGATTAGTGCTCGAGTAAACTTTTGGGCATTACGGACGACTAATTGTTCAAATGTTAGGCTGCGGTAGTATAAAACGATAAAACAAAGTTTTAACTTGTGATGAAATGGATAGTAGTTTGGCCGGATACCGAATAACAGATACCCGGCCAGCCTCGAGCCTCAGCCCTTTATAAGCTTATACACGACTAAGAAAAATGACAGGCGAATATGAGGCAAATGAAGCGTTAAATTTTAGAAATAAATAAAAAAATATAAAATAGTGTATCAAGTTTTCTACAAGGAATCTGGGACAGTTTTTTAATGATTTTATATCATAATATTGAGATTTTTGTAAGTTGTACTTAGAGTTGTCTTCAGAGATGGTAATCTGAGAGGGGGTACACTTACTTCACTACAAATCAAATCTAAATTATTATGACCGACGACCGGCGGTTGAAGTATTTCGCTTTTATATATTTTATTGTAGCTTTTATATATTTTATTATAGCTTTTATATATTCAAGGTAATTTTGCATGTTGTTGCATCAAAAAAGTATCTGGCGGAGACGAGACCGCCCAAAGAACACCGATTTCGCTTCGGTGTTCTGCTGGAAATTCATTATTTCATCATCATCATTATTCATCACAGTTTACCACTGGTTAATTTTGAGTACTGTTATAAAGTTAATACTGTTATGAGTTGATAATGATCAATATTTAATATATAATAAAATCATAACACATTAATAACATAAGAACAGATTAGTATTTGAAATGCGCAGTGATGCTATCACCACATTAGAACGTCGCCAGCAGCTGAACTAAAAATCTAAGAAATGAATGCATTTTTCTTCTGTTTCATTATTTTATTTTGCTCAATATTTGTGTGCATGTGAGTGCCTGTGTTGGTTTGGATGTTTCGGTTTGTTTTTGATACCATAGAGACTTTGTGTCGTATAATGGCTAGTTATGTGGATATGAATTCGTGCTTTTCTGCAGATCTTTGTGTCTAATAATAAATCTACTTGCGATGGATACCGATTTTTATTGCCGGTTAGTTCTATTATCTGTTTTATAGCTAACTTGATTAGTGTTTCATCTCTGTCTCAGTTATCTGTTGTATTTGTTAAAATGAATATGTGAAGTATTTGTGCATTTCTTCTAAAGGATCATGAAACTAAGATTTCAGATTCAGTGTCTCAATTAAATGCCATTAAAACCGTTCAATTTGGTTGCTTTGTAAGATAATGTACTCTATTTGTGTGTAGTTAGTAGTTCATGCTTAACTTTTCAATGGGACCTGTCTGTTTTGATCGATTCTCTCTGTTGACTTTCTCTTTCGATTACCACGGCCTTGCAAACAAATTTTGCAACAGTTCTACCCCATAGTTTGATTAACGAGATTTCCTTCTACACTCCTGGTTTTCGAACAGATGAGGAAACGCTATTATCGTTGAGTCGTAGAGAATGGTGATGAATAAGGTCGATCGTGACGGATGGGTCCTGTTGAAGGGTTAAGCGTGTTTTATATGAATCTGTGTATTTATATGCTATTGAAAGCTCTTAGATAGTTCGTTCATAACTTTCAGCTCCGCATTCTATATATTTAATATGGTACTATGCGCGAAAAGACACAGGACATTTCGATTCCAGCTATTATAGAGAACTTATGTCTGTTACCTTTTCAAGTAGCCCACAACTTCCGGTGTCGCGATTTAGGAATACAATAAAGTACTAGGTATTAAAAATCATAGAATATATCGCTGATTTGATTCATTATGCTCCTTTCATTCTGTTACCTTCTTAGGTAGCTCCCTAGTAATTTTCGGCGTCGCGATTTAAGAATACAATACAGTATTAGCGTTAGTCACAGAATCAGTCGTCGATTCGAAACGTCATAGAGGAGTTCTTTCCGTTACCTTTTTAGGTAGCTCCCTAATAATCTTTGGAGTCGTGATTTGAGTACTCAATAGAGTACTACGCGTGGAATATCACATAATGCGAACCCTTATAGAGGAGTCTATCCCGTTACCTTGTAAGGTAACAAATTGATAACCACCGGCGTTTCAATTTGACATTGAAATAGTACGTGAAAAGTCATAGTATATATGAACGAAGTTACAAGGTTAACATAATCACATCACTTACCTCAGTGAATCCTGATTCTTACCTTCTCCCACTAACAACTAAGGACCGTATCGTTATTTATGGGTACGCCTTAGAGTCTCCGTCTGAAAAAGACTATAGCTTGTTTTGACAGCTGTTTATTTTTCTCCTGTTGTTGACACAGTTAGCGTTCAGTTAGCATTGTTAAAAGATCGTTTTTTCCTAAAAGTGCAATCATGAGAGGGCTAACAGAAGAAAAACGAAAATCCATTGTGACCAGATACTGCTCCGAAACAGGAATATCAATGAGAAAATTGGCGAAGGCGGAAGGAGTAAGCGTCCATGCGGTCCAAAACGCTATCAAGCGATTTGGTATGTATAATACATTGAAGGATCTACCCGGTCGCGGCAGAAAACCTGGGCCATCCAAGCCAAACTTGGATAAAAAGATTTGCAGGCAATTTAAAAGAAAAAAGGAATTATCGATACGGGATTGCGCAAAAAAGTGTGGAACATCAATCGGTATGGTTCAACGTGCCAAAGAACGTAACTCACTGAAGGCATATAGAAAGCAAAAATGTCCCAAACGCAGCCAAATTCAGGCAAGTTCCGTGAAAACCCGTGCCCGTAAGCTTTACGATGGGATTTTAAGCAAACGCGAACTGTGCATCGTCATGGATGATGAAACCTACGTCAAACTGGACTACAAAACTCTTCCTGGGGCACAGTTTTACACTGTAAAGCAAGGAACAGATGTCCCGAACGCGGAGAAGTCAATTTTTTGCGAAAAATTCGGTAAGAAAGTGCTGGTTTGGCAAGCTGTTTGTCAATGTGGCATGAAATCATCTCCTTTCTTCACTCTCGGGAATATGAATGGTGAAATTTACCGGAAAGAATGTCTCCAAAAGCGTGTGTTACCGCTCATCCGAAAGCACACTGGTCCGACACTATTTTGGCCTGATTTGGCATCATGCCACTATGCACGTTTGACCTTGGATTGGTATCGCGAGAATAATGTCGATTTTGTGGAAAAGGAGATGAATCCTCCAAATTGTCCGCAAATAAGACCTATTGAAAAATTTTGGGCTTTGATGAAGGGACGACTGCGGAAGAAGGACAAGGCAGCCGATGACCTTGAGCAGTTCAAAAAGGATTGGATAAATGTGAGCAAACAAGTGGATGAGACGGTTGTCCAGAACCTAATGAGGGACATCAAGAAGCAGGTGCGATCATTGGCGCGAAAATCAGAATCTTGATTATTTTTTACTGTTACTCCTTTCTTTCATTCATAAGATACAATATTTTGATATCAGAACTGAAAAATAAATGCAATATTTGAAATAAAGCTGTGTTTTGAGCGTACCCATAATTAACGATACGGTCCTTATCCCTTCCTTGATAAACGCTAGGGAACCACGCTATAGAGGCGACCCTTCTGGCCTTCGGGTGGCGAATATCATACTAACATTCCTTCCCTTCCCCTGGTGACTGTAAGGACGTGGTCAGCGTCGTTATTGACCAATTAAAGCTCGAATCACCGAAAATTGCACAACGAGAATGATTTGCTATTCCCAAGCGTCATTCTGAGTGTTCTGTGTGCAATTTGGTTGGTTCAGGTCAATCACGAAGAGCAACTACGAATTGTACAGTCTACCCAAGCTCAACACATTAATAACATAATAACATTTCTGACATGTCAGACCTTATGACCTTATGACCTTATTTTCTTGTGAAAGATTTTTCTTATTTATTTCCTTATGAATTATCTTAAGTTAATGAGCTTTTTTTTGTAATATCCGGTCACTATCTGGTACCCGGCCGGATAGCTAATATTGCCCGGATAGCTACCGGATGTCCTTTTCATCTCTAGTTCTAACTTTCCTGTACTCGCGTTCAAAATCATAACTCGTATATTCGCGCACGCTGTCACAGACTGTAATTTTGCCATTGTGTTTTTCTAGGCGTGATGGTATTTAATTTAAGTAAAAATATATATATTAGGCTGTCAAAAAAGTCCTGCGGTATTTTTTTTGAATTTTCATTTGTTCATTAAATTAGTTACAATCATCTGTTTTAAGTCAAATATGCGCCGTTTTATTCGATGACTTGTTCCCAACGAGATGCCAACTTCATAATACCCCTGTTATAGAAGTTCGTTTCCTTATTGGCAAAAAACTCGGATAGCCAATTTTCACAGGCCTCTTCTGACTACCTAGCTCGTTCGCCATGGACAAAAACAGGTGGTAGTCACTTGGTGCAAGGTCCGGACTATACGGCGGATGCAAACGAACCTCCCATCCGAGCTCCCGGAGCTTCTGGCGCGTCACCAAAGAAGTGTGTGGCCTGGCGTTGTCCTGATGGAAGACAATGCGGCCTCTGTTTATCAAAGATGGCCTCTTCTTCATGAGTGCTACCTTCAAGCGGTCCAGTTGTTGGCAGTACAGGTCCGAATTGAGCGTTTGGCCATAGGGAAGCAGCTCATAATAGATTATTCCTTGACAATCCCACCAAACACACAGCAAAACCTTCCTGGCCGTTAATGAGGGCTTGGCCACCGTCTGTTTTTTTGTTTTCAACGTTTTTTTGCGTCAACGTGTGTGGCACCCATACATCGTGCTTCTTTGTGAATCCAAGCTTCTTCAAATGCTCTTGGCCGATGCTACGGCTGCTACTATGCCGGTCTTTCTCGGCTAATTCAGCGATTTTGTCGCAATTTTCGACGACAGGCCTTCCGGAGCGTGGCGCATCTTCGACGACCTCTACACCAGAACGAAAACGTTGAAACCATCGTTGTGCGGTGGAAATGGAAACTGT
The DNA here is from genome assembly GCF_029784135.1 of Toxorhynchites rutilus septentrionalis. Lineage (NCBI taxonomy): Eukaryota > Metazoa > Arthropoda > Insecta > Diptera > Culicidae > Toxorhynchites > Toxorhynchites rutilus. Next base: position 29,832,910 of record NC_073744.1, on the reverse strand, counting down.
ATCGGGTCCATAAACTGCACAAATTTTATTGGCAGCTTGAGATGCATTTTTGCCTTTGTCATAGTAGTACTGTAAAATATGTCGGATTTTCTCTTTATTTTGCTTCATATTTGTGACACTATAACTCACGAACGACTTAACCAAACAAAACACTGCCAAGGACTATATTATAGCGCGCAAAAATACCTTTCCAACAAGCTATAGTATGACTCGATACAATGAATACAACTAGAACTACGCGCTTACAACGACAACTCGCGGAAATACCGCAGGACTTTTTTGACAGCCTAATATAATTGAATCTTCAAACTCCAGAAAATATGTTTTCTTCAACTTCATTCAGTTTCAATAGTCATTTAATTCAGCCTTTTCAGAACAGAATTATTGATTCCCGGTCTGTGAGATCATATGCTCGAGTACAGGATGGCTAATTAAAGGAAAAAATAGGTCATTCTAATAAAAACTCAATAATAAATTATTCTATGAAATAAAAATAATTATCGGTTACTAAATCATTGATAAATAATACTTTATTTTGTGTAAAATCTCATCAATCGATTTAGTTGATTTTTTTAAGAAATTTAACCGAGAGGTATAAGAACTATCTGTCAGATATATTGACCCCTATTATGAAAATTGAATCGAACGGTCAATTGCATATTTTGAATCGAAATTTGGGATTTTTCTCCCGAAGCAAAATACTAGAAATACAACAAGTAAACCAAACAGCTCGATGAATTATACCGACAGCTTTCACCAGCATAATTCTATTATTCATAATTCAATATTCAATTTTAGAAATTTCTAATTTTTCGTTCATCAATGTTGTTCCATTCATGATTATATTTCATGAAAGAAATCTGCATAATTATATCACATTCACATAGTTTTAAAATAAAAATAACAATACTTCATTAAAACTCGCATTCGCAGTCTTCAAAATCGAAGTTTTCTCCAAAAATTTAGTTTTTATTGATTTTCGAAACCTTATGCCGGATGTTTCCAGAATTTTCAACTGGTCATTTAACAAATGATATACCTAAATAACTAACAATCTGAGAAAAAATATTTGAACGAAAACTTTTAAGAAGAAATATCTAGTTTTACATCTTAATCCATTGCGTTTGGATAGTGTCACCATCCTAGACCTAGGAGTACCTACGCGGGCGAACGGTAGACCGAGGACTACCGTTTGGCCATCCCTGATATACGGGAACAAATCTGCATATACGATACGTCTTTCTGCAATCCTTCCAATCGAAGCTTCGAGCAGCTGCTTTGAAATTTCCTATAGTTGCTCCGATAGCTATTCTAGCATAAATTGCGATCTGACGTCAGCTTCATCAAGGGTACATTTTTTCCGCAATAGCAGTTCAGCAGCGACCAGAACTGGTTCGAGGGCATCAATCAATTTCACGAGTAATATTTCAAAGCGGCATAAAGGCAAATATTATTTATGGCGTAAAAAAATTACCGAAATTACCGGTTATTGGTTGTAAAATTACCGGTAATTCGGTAATGGAAAATGACCCGGTATTACCGGTAAAATCGGTAACGGTAAAATCGGTTAACAATCCCTAGCTGCAACCTTATGTTCAACGTTTAGAGAGTTGGAGAGAATCACGTTTCAATAAGCTATTATGGTGATTTATTGATTATTTTTCGGCTGATATGCCGTGGGATCGCTCATAAGCAAAAATAACATTATGACAACAGCTTCAATCTGCCATAGATGACGCATCAATACAACAACAATGTGTGCGTGTAGACACAATCATTCACCAGCAGATCGCATGGAAACCGAGGCGGTGCAACATTCCGTCGAATAATTGGAAAATTCGCGTAAAAACCTTGTTAAAATAACCGCGTAAAAAAGCTGGCGGAGCTCGAAATGCAATATTTTAACTTTCCACATTGTCCGTAGGACGAACGCTGCATTTGCTATTTGTTTTTCATGAAAACATGCCCTGTTTTCTGATTTTTTTTTGGCACCATGCCTGGAAGAAGTAGTGCTACGTCAAACACAGGTAATGATTTACTAGGTTCAGGTTACACATACAAAATAGTTCAAAATGAATTAACTCCAAATGAGCCAACCAGGAGAGTTCGTCGGGCCACATGCGGCTCACGACCAGGGTCGCCATAATAAAATCTGTGTTTTTGGTCTCAAAAAACATTTTATCTTAGTTTTTTTCGCAGAAAATCTGTATCGAAATCGGTATTAAATTTAGAAGTTCAATTTTGAAGCATAAGTTATTCAGCCATTTCATGCCGAACCGATATAGTGATTCTTAGATTTCCATGAAATTATTATTATTTCACTTGGAACAATGTTATTCACGGTGGATAGCTACGATTGTTCTCGCAGTGGTATTGATGCATTTTATGAGGCTGCTGCTCTAGCACCCGCTCCTTTTGGTCGGTACAATTTTAGGAGCACAAATTGGACCAATCAAAATGTGGGATTTATGCTTGACGTTTTACAATTATTCTATTGTTTGTTTCAAAGGAAAAAAAATATATATATATTTATTGTGATAGATGCGTAGAAATATTTCCAATCAATTTATGTGAACCCATTCGATATCTATCAATAAATGGTCAATTAATGAACGTTCGAAATCATTCATTTTTTCATACATGATCAGATTTAGGTTTTGCACCCCATATCTTCCTGTTAGACGTAGTCCTGCTTCAAGATGCAGTGAGTTGATACCAGAGAAAGCATTCTCACTTCTGTAGCAATACATATCCATTACTTTCTTCTCTCTTCCCTGAGATTTTCCTCTTACTGTGTACTCATTTTACTCCCATCATCATTGGAGGGTGGTAATCAAGCCACCGATGGCGGGGGAGTACTCCTGCTGTACTCAGCTAGATATATTTATACCCACTCACACGCACTCGACTCTCATATTTCAGCGGACGACATTCAACCGGCGCCAGCAGCATACCACCCTCACAGACAGTTCACAAAGAGCGCAGTACCCCAACCCCTCCGCCCTCGTTGCTACGGCAGCAGCGCGAATTTGAAGTTCGCAACAGAGAAGACTATTCGCTAAATCGCGCGCTTTCGTCGTTTCACGCTTCTCGGGTTTTCGGGCTTTTGCCGTCGGGGCGCGCGATGCATGCTGTATATCATGCGGAAAGTTAAGATGGGGGAAACAATAGAGATGGACCATCTCAACGCTCATCGGCAAGGACTACCCATCTCTAGCATCGTTATTTAGCCGATGAAATTTAGAGGTTCACGCCCCATACTTAGCGGAATCGCGTGGCGTAAGTGCGCGCCGGAACTCTTCGGTTGCGTGTTCGACTAGTGGTCGGTTATTGCTGGCTTCATAATGTTGGCGGGTAAGTCTTCGACATGAAAGCGTTGGCATGCCCCCGCTGAGTTGAAGCGATTATCTTTCAATTAGGAAGAAGCCACGATTCGTCGATAGCCGTGAGACCAATTTTGTCAATTTACCCATGGAAGAAGCGATTTTTTTTCTAGAAACACATTTTCAACACTCAGCAGATTGAGTGTGTGTCATCACCGCAGCCGTATGACCACAGCGGATACCCCTGTGATCTTTCGGGGTCTTGCGACGCGGAGAACGCCTCACTGAATAAATCATTGTGAGGAAATTCTATTCCAAACGTCGGAAAGTTTTGTGCGGTCGGCGTCGGCGAAGGCAACGACGGCAAGATGAGACAGCAAAACACTTCCGAAGTCAGTTGTGTGCGATAATACGATTGAACTTTTTGCGTTTGCGAGATACAGAGAGAGAACGCGCGCCACACACAAATTTATTGCAAAGTTCACCTTTTCGAGGACACTCCACAGACGATGATATCAGCGAGGACCCGCTCAGAACTTTGGGTAGCTTCTGGGTTGGTGTGATGGAGGCGGTTGAGGTGTTTTCTCTTTTTTTTTTTGCGCCGACGGTTGTTACGCCACTAGTTTGAATTTAATTCAAGATATGTCGTTTGATACGGGGGAAAAAGTTAGAAAAATGTGCCAACCTTTGGTTTTCTATCTTGGAGCAGAACTAATCTTGGAGTAGAACTAGATAAATCCTAGATATTTCAAAAGATGGCATGGAATAGATGTAAGTGAGCGGCCTTTTTAAAACATTCGAGAGCGCTGATCGGAGCTTCGAAGAACTGCTGAGAACGAATATGCTAAGGTATTGTTTTGCTTCCGCTACAGAATCACAGTTTACAAATAATAAGTTCGTAAGGTGACAAATAGGTAGGCGAATCCATCTGATATCGAGAAAAATTGTTCTTGATCCGAGGTGGAAAAGATCTATGAGAACATGCACCGCGTCGATTTTCTTGCCGTCAGATGGAGTGTTCGAGTAGGATTGAATCTCACATACGCATTGTTGTTCTTTCTCTCTGTTATTCTCTCTCTCTTCCTCTTCCTCTCCCTCTCTCTTCCTCTTCCTCTCCCTCTCTCTTTCTCTTTCTCTTTCTCTTTCTCTTTCTCTTTCTCTTTCTCTTTCTCTTTCTCTCCCTCTTCCTCTCTCTTTCTCTTTCTCTTTCTCTTTCTCTCCCTCTTCCTCTCTCTTTCTCTTTCTCTTTCTCTTTCTCTCCCTCTTCCTCTCTCTTTCTCTCCCTCTTCCTCTCTCTCTCTCTCTGTCTCTCTCTCTCTCTGTCTCTCTCTGTCTCTCTCTCTCTCTCTGTCTCTCTCTCTCTGTCTCTCTTTCTTCCTCTACCTTCCTTTCTCTTTCTCTCCCTCTCTCTGTTTCTCTCTCTGTCTCTTAATTTCTTTTTCTCTCTCTCTCTCTATTCGTCTTTATCTCTCTCTCTCTCTATTCGTCTTTATCTCTCTCTCTCTCTATTCGTCTTTATCTCTCTCTCTCTATTCGTCTTTATCTCTCTCTCTCTCTATTCGTCTTTATCTCTCTCTCTCTCTATTCGTCTTTATCTCTCTCTCTCTATTCGTCTTCATCTCTCTCTCTCTATTCGTCTTTATCTCTCTCTCTCTCTATTCGTCTTTATCTCTCTCTCTCTCTATTCGTCTTTATCTCTCTCTCTCTCTCTCTATTCGTCTTTATCTCTCTCTCTCTCTCTATTCGTCTTTATCTCTCTCTCTCTCTCTCTCTCTTTGTCTCTCTTTGTCTCTTTTTTTTTGGCAGACTTATCTCACTTCTTAACTAGGCGAACCTAGCCAGAATTTTCACCTGCCCCCGGGCTTCTGAATGCCATAGGGGGACTAGGTTCTGCGGAATGCACGTATCACAGTCACCCTCGCAGGATTTCTCTTCCCAACGGAGCGCCGATTAGGCAGTGCCCTCCAACCTGACGCGCACTCCGTCACGGCAACTCTCGTGGAGTACACACCGATTTGATGACGCCCTCCTAGGCGCTCGCTCCGTCGAAACGTTCGCAGTGATCCTCCATCCAGGCCAGGCCAGGCGTTGCCAGGCAGGCCTTTTGCTGTTCTCCGCGGCAGTATCCGTTTACCTGTCGAGACGTGCACCGATTAGGAAGCGCCCTCCAACTTGACGCGCGCCCCGTCACAGTCACCCTCGCAGGATTTCTCTTCCCAGCGGAGAGCCGATTAGGTGGTGCCCTCCAACACAACGCGCACCCCGTCACAGCTACTCTCGTGAGGTACCATCTCTTGCAACAGCCATCGCCGTTGTTCGCCTTTCACCGTCGGACGTTGTCAACACTTTGGTCAGCCCTCCACCTTCGCTGCAGCTCCGACATGATTTGTGTGATTGCACTGCTCACGGTATTCCAGATCATCTCGTCGCGACACATCTCCTCCACAATATTCCCGACATGAAGTACAGGCAGCCCCTCGCGCCTTTCGGTGAACCTGGGACAGACAAAAACGACGTGCTCCGGTGTTTCCTCCATATCTCCACACTCCGGACAGAGGGGTGAAACTGCGTGCCCGAACCGGTGTAGATATTGGCTGAAACAGCCATTTCCAGACAGAAACTGCGTCAAGTAAAAGTTAACTTCACCGTGTTTCCTGTTCAACCAGGTCGAAAGTACCGGTATCAGCCTGTACGTCCATCTACCATTTTCTGCCGTATCCCATTCATACTGCCATTTGTCCAACGACTCCGCTCTCATCAATTTCCGGATACCTCTGCTTTCCCGTCGCTTGTAGCACTCGCTATCTTCCGCCAGAGTGATGCAGATGGGAATCATTCCGGCGATTACACACACATAGCTTCTGTCGAAATGGTCCTATAAGCACTTACGACTCGCATGGCCATGAGTCGGAATGTGCTGTTCAGCTTCCTCCGATTTCGGTGGGTTTTCCAGAGCTGCCAACCAGGCAGGGCCACCATACCTCAGTATCGACGAAGATACATTTGCCAAGAGACGCCTCTTGCTGCTGCTTGGGCCAAAGCTATTTGGCATGATCCTCGCCACCACGTTGATGGCCTTTGACGCCTTCCCACATGCATAGTCGACGTGCTGATTGAAGTTCAGCCGGTCGTCGATCATGACTCCGAGGTACTTCACCGTCCGCTTCGAAACGATGGTATGTCCTCCGACCGATACCTCTGTCCGCAGCACTGCCTTACGATTGCTCACTAACAGCACCTCGGTTTTGTGATGTGCCATCTGGAGCTTTACGCTGTCCATCCAACTACCGATCATGGCTACAGCCTCAGTCGCCAACATTTCCACCTCCTGAAGCGTCTCGCCGATTACCGTTGTTACGATGTCGTCCGCGAAGCCCACGATCTCCACACCTCTGGGTAGCTTCAGCCTTAGAACACCGTCGTACATCGTGTTCCAAAGCGTAGGACCTAGGATGGAACCTTGTGGAACTCCCGCCGAGATATTCTTCACTATCTGTCCCCTGTCTGTGTTGTATACCAGGATCCGATTCTGGAAATAACTCCTCATATCCTGTACAGGTAGCTAGGGACCTTCAATCTGTGTAGCGCCTCGGCGATGGCCTCCCAGCTGGCACTATTGAAGGCGTTCTTCACGTCAATCAAAATCACCGCGCAGTAACGGTCGCCTCTTCGTTTTTGTTTAAGCGAGACCTGAGCTTTCTCGATAACTGTCCGAATAGCGTCCACTGTCGACTTTCCTTTCCGGAACCCGAACTGCATTTTCGACAATCCGTGGTCATCCTCCGTGCATTTCACCAGTCTGTTGAGAATAACCCTCTCCAAGAGCTTTCCCAAAGTATCCAACAAACAAATAGGCCTATAACGACGCTGGATCTCCAGGTGGCTTTCCTGGTTTCGGAGCAGCACCAACTTTTGTATCTTCCATTCCGCAGGGAAGAGACCGTCATTCAGGCATTTCTGCAGCACCACCCTGAACATGTCGGGGAAAGCAAGGATCGCCGATTTCAGGCCACATTGGGGATTCCGTCGGGGCCGGGTGCTTTTTTCAACTTTAGACCTTTTGCCACCGCGATGAGTTCTTCGTTGGTGACTTGTGCGTTCTCTGCTTCGTCCTCACCGTACAGTGTGGGTGGCCACGTCGGTGGGTCATGCTGCGGAAAGAGTCCATTCACAATGACCTCGAGTTTTTCCGGACATAATTCCATGGGAGTTGTTGAACTACGGAATTTCGCCATCACGATTCGATATGCTTCACCCCAAGGATTTGCGTCGTCGTCTCGACCACAGCTCCTATAGCAGTTCGATTTGCTTCTACGTATCTCTCGTTTCAAGGCGGCTCTGGTCGCTCGAAAGACGCGCGGTGCTCCTCTCTCTCACTACATCGGTTCGTGCTCTCTGGACTCTTCTTCTGGCTCGTAGACAGTTAGCACGGAGGATACTGAGTGTCTCGTTCTACACTCGTTCCACGTTCTCTCTCTCTCTCTCTCTCTCTCTCTCTCTTTGTCTCTCTCTCTCTCTCTCTCTCTCTCTCTCTTTGTCTCTCTCTCTCCTCTCTCTCTCTCATCTCTTTGTCTCTCTCTCTCTCTCTCTCTCTCTCTCTCTCTCTTTGTCTCTCTCTCTCTCTCTCTCTCTCTTCTCTCTCTCTCTTGTCTCTCTCTCTCTTTGTCTCTCTCTCTCTCTGTATCTCTCTCTCTCTCTTTGTCTCGTCTCTCTCTTTCTCTCTCTCTCTCTCTCTCTCTCTCTCTCTCTTTGTCTCTCTCTCTCTCTCTCTCTCTTTGTCTCTCTCTCTCTCTTTGTCTCTCTCTCTCTCTTTGTCTCTCTCTCTCTCTCTTTGTCTCTCTCTCTCTCTGTCTCTCTCTCTCTCTCTCTTTGTCTCTCTCTCTCTCTCTCTTTGTCTCTCTCTCTCTTTGTCTCTCTCTCTCTTTGTCTCTCTCTTTGTCTCTCTCTTTGTCTCTCTCTCTCTCTCTCTTTGCCTCTCTCTCTCTTTGTCTCTCTCTCTCTCTGTATCTCTCTCTCTCTCTTTGTCTCTCTCTTTGTCTCTCTCTCTCTCTCTTTGTCTCTCTCTCTCTCTCTCTCTCTCTCTTTGTCTCTCTTCTCTCTCTCTCTCTCTCTCTTTGTCTCTCTCTCTCTCTGTCTCTCTCTCTCTTTTTTTTTTTTTTTTTTTTTTTTTTTTTTTTTTTAAAGAGGTGAGGAACGCTCTAACCAGCCTTACCTGGGAAGGGTTAACCCAGACGTCGAGTGGGGATCGCACCCACAAAAACCAAGCCCTCTACTCGTTGCCTTATTCCCCCTGGGACCACATCTAGGCGACTACTTCAGGGGGCGGCTGTGCTCATGCACTTCTCGAGTTTTTCAACGCAAACTAGCGTTGTCCTTCCCTTTTTCTCAATATTTTTTTCTTTCCATTCGTTATTAATTCCACTGCGCTGATGTCCTCTTCGCAGGCATTTTGAATTTACCCGTCGAGACGTGAACCGATTAGGAATTGCCCTCCAACTTGACGCGCAACCCGTCACAGCCACCCCTCGCGGGGTTTCTCACCTGTCGAGACGTGAACCGATTAGGAAGCGCCCTCCAACTTGACGCGCGCCCCGTCACAGTCACCCTCGCAGGATTTCTCTTCCCAACGGAGCGCCGATTAGGCAGTGCCCTCCAACCTGACGCGCACTCCGTCACAGCTACTCTCGTGGGGTATTCACCATTTTGATCGTGGCTTCATCCTTGATGCTCGTTCCTTCGAAATGTTCGCGGTGTGTTCCTCCATCCAGGCCACGATCAGGCGTTGTCAGGTAGGCCTTTTGCTGTTCTCCGCGGCAGTATCCGTTTACCTGTCGAGACGTGCACCGATTAGGAAGCGCCCTCCAACTTGACGCGCGCCCCGTCACAGTCACCCTCGCAGGATTTCTCTTCCAGCGGAGAGCCGATTAGGTGGTGCCCTCCAACACAACGCGCACCCCGTCACAGCTACTCTCGTGAGGTACCATCTCTTGCAACAGCCGTCGCCGTTGTTCACCTTTCACCGTCGGACGTTGTCAGCACTTTGGTCAGCCCTCCACCTTCGCTGCAGCTCCGACATGATTTGTGGTGATTGCACTGCTCACGGCATTCCAGATCATCTCGTCGCGACACATCTCCTCCACAATATTCTCGACATGAAGTGCAGGCAGCCCCTCGCGCCTTTCGATGAACCTGGGACAGACAAAACGACGTGCTCCGGTGTTTCCCTCCATATCTCCACAGTCCGGACAGAGGGGTGAAACTGCGTGCCCGAACCGGTGTAGATATTGCCTGAAACAGCCATGCCCAGACAGAAAACTGCGTCAAGTAAAAGTTAACTTCACCGTGTTTCCTGTTCAACCAGGTCGAAAGTACCGGTATCAGCCTGTACGTCCATCTACCATTTTCTGCCGTATCCCATTCATACTGCCATTTGTCCAACGACTCCGCTCTCATCAATTTCCGGATACCTCTGCTTTCCCGTCGCTTGTAGCACTCGCTATCTTCCGCCAGAGTGATGCAGATGGAATCATTCCCGGCGATTACACACACAGCTTCTGTCGAAATGGTCCTATAAGCACTTACGACTCGCATGGCCATGAGTCGGAATGTGCTGTTCAGCTTCCTCCGATTTCGGTGGGTTTCCAGAGCCGCCAACCAGGCAGGGCCACCATACCTCAGTATCGACGAAGATACACTTGCCAAGAGACGCCTCTTGCTGCTGCTTGGGCCAAAGCTATTTGGCATGATCCTCGCCACCACGTTGATGGCCTTTGACGCCTTCCCACATGCATAGTCGACGTGCTGGTTGAAGTTCAGCCGGTCGTCGATCATGACTCCGAGGTACTTCACCGCCCGCTTCGAAACGATGGTATGTCCTCCGACCGATACCTCTGCCCGCAGCACTGCCTTACAATTGCTCACTAACAGCACCTCGGTTTTGTGATGTGCCATCTGGAGCTTTACGCTGTCCATCCAACTACCGATCATGTCTACAGCCTCAGTCGCCAACATTTCCACCTCCTGAAGCGTCTCGCCGATTACCGTTGTTACGATGTCGTCCGCGAAGCCCACGATCTCCACACCTCTGGGTAGCTTCAGCCTTAGAACACCGTCGTACATCGTGTTCCAAAGCGTAGGACCTAGGATGGAGCCTTGTGGAACTCCCGCCGAGATATTCTTCACTATCTGTCCCCTGTCTGTGTTGTATACCAGGATCCGATTCTGGAAATAACTCCTCAGTATCCTGTACAGGTAGCTAGGGACCTTCAATCTGTGTAGCGCCTCGGCGATGGCCTCCCAGCTGGCACTATTGAAGGCGTTCTTCACGTCAATCAAAATCACCGCGCAGTAACGGTCGCCTCTTCGTTTTTGTTTAAGCGAGACCTGAGCTTTCTCGATAACTGTCCGAATAGCGTCCACTGTCGACTTTCCTTTCCGGAACCCGAACTGCATTTTCGACAATCCGTGGTCATCCTCCGTGCATTTCACCAGTCTGTTGAGAATAACCCTTTCCAAGAGCTTTCCCAAAGTATCCAACAAACAAATAGGCCTATACGACGCTGGATCTCCAGGTGGCTTTCCTGGTTTCGGGAGCAGCACCAACTTTTGTATCTTCCATTCCGCAGGGAAGAGACCGTCATCCAGGCATTTCTGCAGCACCACCCTGAACATGTCGGGGAAAGCAAGGATCGCCGATTTCAGGGCCACATTGGGGATTCCGTCGGGGCCGGGTGCTTTTTTCAACTTTAGACCTTTTGCCACCGCGATGAGTTCTTCGTTGGTGACTTGTGCGTTCTCTGCTTCGTCCTCACCGTACAGTGTGGGTGGCCACGTCGGTGGGTCGTGCTGCGGAAAGAGTCCATTCACAATGACCTCGAGTTTTTCCGGACATAATTCCATGGGAGTCGTTGAACTACGGAATTTCGCCATCACGATTCGATATGCTTCACCCCAAGGATTTGCGTCGACGTCACGACACAGCTCCCTATAGCAGTTCGATTTGCTCCTACGTATCTCTCGTTTCAAGGCGGCTCTGGTCGCTCGGAAAGACGCGCGGTGCTCCTCTCTCTCTACATCGGTTCGTGCCCTCTGGACTCTTCTTCTGGCTCGTAGACAGTTAGCGCGGAGGATGCTGAGTGTCTCGTTCCACCAGTAGGCTGGACGTCGTTCATTCGTCGGGTTCAGTCTTCTCGGCATCGCTGTATCGCATGCCCTCACCAATGTTCCTGTTAGCCCGTCGGCGCTCAGATTAAGAGTTCTGCTGTCTATGCGTAGTGCTTCGACGAAAAGCTCCTTGTCAAAAACCTTTGTCCTCCACTTCCGCTCAAAGGTTTTTGTATTCCGTACCGCTGCGGGATTCCGTTGGCCGACACTATACAGGATTGCCTGGTGGTCGCTGTGTGTGTATCCCTCCGACACTCTCCACTTCGTATTAGCCGCCAGTGATGGACTGCAGAAAGTTACATCGATGATGGATTCGCGGCCGTCCCTTCGAAAGGTGCTGCTAGTGCCTTCGTTCAGAAGTGTGACGTCTAGTTTTGCGAAGGCTTCTAGTAGGCTGTACCCCCTGGCGTTGGTGCATCTGCTTCCCCACTCCTCAGCCCAGGCGTTGAAGTCTCCTCCGATGATGACTGGTTTGCGGCCGCTGACCTTATCCGTGAGTACGTCCAACATCTCGTGAAACTGCTCCGCTGACCATCTTGGGGGTGCATAGCAACTACACATGAAGATTCCGTTGATTTTGACGATCACGAAACCTTCCTGTGAGCTTTCCACCACTTCTTGGATGGGGTACCTTCCCATCACTAGTATTGCAGCCATCCCTGCTTTATCCACCACCCATTTTCCGTTATCGCGAGGAACTCGGTACGGTTCTGCGATCATTGCAACGTCGCATTTAGTTTCAGTTGTTGACTGCCACAACAATTGCTGTGCTATGTCGCAATGATTGAGGTTGAGCTGGGTAACCTCCATTACTGCGAACCCGCAATCGCCTTTTTGTACGCCGGACATTTGAAGCTACCTGTGACGTGGTCGTTTCCGTCCTCCTCCTTGCACAACATGCACCTCGGTTGCTTGGTGCAGTCTCTAGCAACGTGACCTTCCGTCCCGCACTTCCTGCACAATTTCGATCTGTCAGGACCACCGCAGTTTTTCGCCTGGTGACCGAAGCCCATGCATTGAAAGCATCTCTCCATTTGCTTGGCCATACGAGGGGGAGCTTTCATCGGGCACACGGACCACCCCACTTTTATTTTACCCTTCTCCACCAGTTTATTCGCAGCTTGTTTCGAGAGCCGTATCGAGGCCGTTTGTGTCCCACCGTATGCCTTTCTCAGTCGGATTGTCATTGGCACATCGCCAAGGTCACATTGTGACTGTAACGCAGTTCTCAATTCCTCAACAGTCGTGATCTCGTCCAGATACCGGCACTCGATGGTTGATTCCTGAGAGAGAGCTCTCACCTTCGCCTCCTCCCCTAGTGACTTCTCAATGAGTTGTTTGAAAGCGGAGCTCTTAACCGCTGGATCTTTTTTAAGCTCGAAGAGCATCTCGCCTTTCTGCGTGCGCCTAGTTTTCACGACGTTCTCGCCCAGTGTCTGCAACTCCGGATCGTCTCTCACTTTCCGAAGGATAGCTGCATACGATACTCCTGCTGACACTTCAACGATCAAAGCATCGCCCTTGATTCGCTCCACTCGAGGTCCGAGTTTCTTCTTTTCCTGCTCAACTTTTTTCTTCTTCTCCTTCTGTTTTTTGCGTTTTTCTGCCTGGTTATCGACAGTACGCCATTCACTGCTTTCACCTCCTTTCGCGTTACTCAGATCGTTCTTGGCCTTTTTCAGCTCTTCTTCTTCTCCTGGGGTGTCCCTCCTTCTCTTGTCCGATCGTGTGTTCAGAGGACCCTTCGGCGTCTCAAGTATCTCGACGGGTTTCTCATTCGCCTCGAGCAGAGCCTTTTCAGCACCCTCTGCTCTCATCTGCAGCTCCTTATGCTCGCGTTCAGCAACCATGACGACCGATCTGATGCTCGTCACCAGATGTTTTATTTTTAAGTGGACATTGTTTTTGTCCTTTACGAACTCGTAAAGTTCGTTGACCTTTTTCCTAACGTCCGTGATGCTGAGCCTCCCAAGTTGCCCTTCTTGGGATGCGCTTGAGGTCAGCGTAAACAACTGGCTCTGTACGGAGCCAAGATCTCCTTGGAATGCTTGGGCAGCAAACACTTCTTGTGGTTTTGTGTTGCTTGTACTCGTTGTGGCTACTCGAGTGACAGGTGACCTCAGCATTCGTCCGCTTCTCGCGAACACATTCTCCTCTCCATCGTTTGTTGGTGTGTTATTGCAACTATTCATATTTTTCTGGGTCCCAACTTCGGGCCGCTATCTCCGCTCGTTGTACATAGTCGCTACCAGTGATCCCATGGTTATCTATGCAAGCAGTGAGGCCATGCAGGGGTTGACACGGTCCTTCATGGGGACCGTGTTCAGAGCCAGATCAGCGCAAGTCAGGAATGTGACATCTGACGCCTAGTACCTAGTGCCTGGGCCTAGACGAGCATCGAACGTACCCGAAGACTTGCCAAGTTATTACCGGGACGGGGGCAACCGCACTATTAGCCCAAACGCCATTTCAGGACGGTGTCACCCTTCCTTACTCAGGGAACAGGATAGTACGACTGTCAGCCTTTAGCGTCGTGTTGAAATCGTTTCCGTATCGTGTCCGTTTTCTATGTCGTAACCAGTATGTCGTAATCAGGATCTTACTGGCGTCAATCCTGATGTGCTTGGCACTCCTTTCGTGGCTCCTGTACACGGTATTTCCCCCGTGCAATCTCCAATAGGCTTTACCGCGCCCTTACTCGCGTTGTCACCCGATTAGTCGCCTCATACGACAGGGACAGGGACCAAGACCCGAAGTGCTATTCTAGGCCGGCAACTCCACGGCCTGTCTGTCTCTCTCTCTCTCTCTCTCTTTGTCTCTCTCTCTCTCTCTTTGTCTCTCTCTCTCTTTGTCTCTCTCTTTGTCTCTCTCTCTCTTTCTCTCTCTCTCCCTTTCGCCCTCTCTCCCTTTCGCTCTCTCTCTCTCTCTCTCTCTCTCTTTCGCTCTCTCTCTCTCTCTCTCTCTCTCTTTCTCTCTCTCTCTCTCTCTCTTTCTCTCTCTCTTTCTCTCTCTCTTTCTCTCTCTCTCTCTTTCTCTCTTTTTTCTCTCTCTCTCACTCTTTCTCTCTCTCTTTCTCTTTTTTTTTTCTCTCTCTCTCTCTTTATATCTCTCTCTTTTTTCTCTCTCTTTCTCTCTCTCTCTTTTTATCTCTCTCTTTTTCTCTCTATCTCTCTCTTTTTCTCTCTTTCTCTCTCTTTCTCTCTCTCTCTTTCTCTCTTTCTCTCTCTCTTTCTCTCTTTCTCTCTCTTTATATCTCTCTCTTTTTTCTCTCTCTTTCTCTCTCTCTCTTTTTCTCTCTATCTCTCTCTTTTTCTCTCTTTCTCTCTCTTTCTCTCTCTCTCTTTCTCTCTTTCTCTCTCTCTTTCTCTCTTTCTCTCTTTCTCTCTCTCTTTCTCTCCTCAAACTGCAGAGCTCAGAAACACTTATATACAATTTTTACGTCCATAGATTTCTCTCTTCGCATTCCTCTATTCAATTTTTTATTATTATGATGACAAATTGTTCACTGACTATCTTCTTACTCTGGTCGAATTCACTTATTAGAACGAATACTCTAACAAATACACTCAACAAAAGATTAGAAGAAAAGAGTGCGACGTCGGAAATTTTAACCGACTATTGACAAGCTGTGAAAAAATCGGGAAATTCGTGAAAAATTAACGCATATCGATACATGGTTTTAAAGCTACAACTTTCAGGTGAAGGTTAAGTGGGACAACAAAGTTGGGAATTCGCATAGCATTTTGTACGGCTAAAAATTTCCCTGCAAACATTAGAACTTAAGCGATTTGATGAATCAGAGCAGATTTTGTACAGCACGATAAAAATTCTGTTTTTGGCAATGTTTTAAAATCGATACAAAATACTAGAATTTTTTTCGTCAAAATAATAAAAAAAACCTTGTGCAGATATATTGGAGTTTTCAAAACTGCTTTTCGATTTTTGGTGCGATGGTTGTTTATTCAATAATTCATCATTGAAGACAACGGAGTTATTTTTCATTCAAACTGAAATAGCACTGCATGGAAAGGTCCTATAGGAACCTTCTAGGAACCAAATGAAAGCTGGTTCATACGGTTGATTGTCAATTTTTATACATTGGAAGTAGTGGAGCTACCACTTTCAGGTATCCCCCATCGACGCTACCTGAAAGTTTTAGCTCTAAAATGATGTACATTTCATTGATATGCGTTAATTTTTGACGAAGTTTGGATATATTTAATCGGTCTCGTCTCTTGTCTGTCTTTTTTTCTTGTGTCTTGTCTATTTTTTTCACTTTTTACAGGTTTACTTTTCTTCTTTTCTCTTTTCTTTTTTCTCTTGTTTTCTTTTTTCTCTTGTTCTCTTTTTTCTCTTATTTTCTTTTTTCTCTCTTCTCTCTTCTCTCTTTCCTAACAAAGCAAATTGGATGAAAACATCACATCAAATTATAATCATTTTATGTGTAAAAGATGCAGCATTTCCGGAAACTCAGATGTTTTATATTTGATGGTTTCGAGTGTCAATGCAGTGTCAGAAAGTAAATTTATTGGTTAGCAAACAAAGTTGAATAGTGTGTGTTTTTGATTGATTTCTGGCCGAAGTGTTTAGGCGGAAGCGTAAATATAGATCAATCCCTTATATAATCAATGCTTCCGAACAAACATGTATACCATCAACATAATTCTCTTCTACTTCTCCTTTCAGGTGAGTGTGATTAACGACCGACCAATAACGTGTACTGTCTTAATTGTCGTTGGACTTATCCAGGAGAAACAATCATGACTTATAAAAGTCTATGTCCCAGTGAACTACGTGAAACGTATGCTTCTATTAGAGCTAGAGTCGCTAGGCGTGGTATGATGGTTTATCTAATTAACAATGCCGACCTTTACGAGACCTGACTTTCGCCTTGTCGAGCATCACCATTCTTGATTGTGATGACCTGGATATAAAATAGTGAAGCGCCTCCCCTTAACACACATACACACACATACACTACCCACAGTCCCTCGAACTCTCTCGCCAAGGCATGCTTGAAAGTTGCTTCGAATGCTTCCACAGTGTACTCTGCAGCTCCCAATTTCATTATGCTCGATTAAAGACCTGCACACTGTAAATAGCGCCGCTTTTGGCCGTCACAAGCGGCGCTCGAAAGCGAGATGTGCAGTGCCAATGTAAACAGGACTCCGACTTCACACGTTGCTGCTGCTGCTGGTTCTGCTTTTAGTGCTTTGGCAAAGCGGCTAGGATCAACAGCATAAATCCAATTAGCAATACGAACGAATTCACGTCCAAACGCCTCATTCCCATGTACGGAGGTGGTGGTGGTCTCTGTGTGAGTGATGGCCAGCAGCCGTTCCACCCTTGACAAGTTTTAGAGTATTGCAACCGCACTGACTGCTGCTGTTGCCCAACATAATGGTAACATGGCACAACAGCTTCCCCAATGCATGGTGAGATGAAGCGAGATGTGGGGTGTGTGTAGTCAAGTGACATTCTGCTGAGTGAGAATGCTTTTGGAGGCAGCTGTCAAGAGTGTTAACCCAGTTTACCTATCGTGGTTAGCAGCATCAGCAGCAGTAGCAGCGGTGTCAGGTCGTGCATTTACGAGGCTATCCTCTCGATGGCCCAATCGCGCGATGTTGTTGCCAAGACTCTGAGCAGATCGGAGAATATGTCAATTATGGTGGCTTCTCTATTGCTGGCGTTGTCGCTCGTTTCGTTGCTCCTAGATGATGTCGAACTACTGGTCTGCTATTGGGATTCTATTATCGCACACTTCTCGGACCATTGACCAGAAATGGCGGGAGTGGTGCTTCCGATAAAGAGGGGGAAGAGGGATGTTGGGGAGACTTTATTGCAATTATGCGCTCAAATGCACTCGATCATCATCGCAGCGCTTAAAGTGACTTCAAGTTCGATTCGTTTGATGGAAATTGATGATATTTGTGTATATGGCATGCAATTACAAGCAGCGTAAATAAATCTAATAGAATAAGACCAGAAGACTAAAAGATATCTGGAGAAGATTACGTTAAAAAAGTGTTTATTTAGGGTCTTTAAAAGGCTGTTTCTGAAGCAATTATTTGCCCTTCGGCAAGATCCAACATCCAACATTCATTGGGATTTTTAAAAACACAACATTAAATGCTGAAAAGTAAAAATTTAAAATTGATAAATTGATAATTTGACAAAGTAACAAACTGACAAATTCACAAAGTCACAAAGTCACAAACTGACAAATTGACAAGATAAATTTGTCAAATTGACCAATTGACAGAGTAAATTTATCAAATTGAAAAATTGACAAACCAAGAAGTTGATGAATAGACGAATATAAAAATCGACGGATCCAAATATTGACGAATTAACGAATTGATAATTTTACATAGTGACAATTTAACTAATTGACAAACTGACAAATTCACAAAGTCACAAACTGACAAACTGACAAACTGACAAATTGACAAATTGACAAATTGACAAATTCACAAATTCACAAATTCTCAAATTGACAAATTAACGAATTGACGAATTGACAAATCAACAAATTGACGAATTGATAAATTGACAAATTGACAAATCAAGAAGTTGATGAATTGACGAATAAAAAATTGACAAATTAACTAATTGATAAATTGACAAGTTGATAAGTTTACAAATTGACAAATTGACAAATTTGCATATTGACAAATTGACGAAATGATGAATAACCAAATTGAAAAATTTACGAATTGATAAATAAACAAATGGACAAATCAAAAAATTGACACATTTACAAATTGACAAATTTACACAAAGATGAATTAATAAATTGAAACATTTACAAAATGACGAATTGATGAATTAACACAACGAAAATTGACAAATCGACAGATCAACCAATTGACAAATTAAAAATTAACGAATTTGGACAAATTTGCAATCTATCCAATTGACAAATTGGCGAATTGACAAATTGACAGATAGAAAAACAGACAATTCACTCAGGGTTATATTCGCCTCTGCGAGTTGAAATATTTTGTTTTCGCTGTTTGACTCCGACGTCTGAACTTCTCATTTTCTATGCTAGCTAAATTTTAACTATTCGACTATTGTAAAATAACTGATGGAAAACGACTTGAGCTTCCACGAATCGATTGAAATGAGAATAATGAAAATTTGTTCGGTAATGCAACAAAATTACTTGTGAACACTTAGAATCTTCCACCAAAACGTTACGACTCGCTAAATCGGCGCCCTCCCAAGAAAATAAAGTGCTACGTCAAGGAAGGAAAACCAGTACAAGGAACACAAATCGAACGTCGTTCAACCGAGTAATCGGAAATGTGACTAACAATCCGAAGAAATGTAGCAACAATAATAAATAGAAGGCGTTACGATTTTTTTTTTGACGAAACATAACTAATTTAAAATACGCCCTCATAGGGAATAGTATTAGTACCGAGCCCCAGTATACAAAAAATCGAACCGTGTTTGCGTGAAATAGTCTCTTGTTAAATCCATTTTCTACAGCTGCATAAATAGAAATGATGTGATGTCCGTATGTCACGATTTATCTCGAGAACGAAACACAGATTTGAATGATCTTTTTTTTTCTTGGTATTCGTCAGGTTTATATGCCAGAAAGTAACGAAAAATCAATGGAAAGGTTGGAAAATCATGAAAACATAATGCGTTATTTTAATTCAGCGTTTTTTTCCATCAATATGAACACAATTGATTGGCGTCCATATGTCATAATTTAACACGAAACGAGAACGAAACAACTGAATTTGAATTTAGGGAGGTAACGTGAATGTGAATGAAATCATTGAAATGAAAAATAATATAAGGGTCCAAGACACGACCGCATTGTTAACGTAGGACTACGAAATGATTGTCGACGAGAGCAAACATCATAGAAATTCAAAAATGAAACTCTTTAGTACCAATATTTGGTAGCACTGCCAAGGGCCAATTAATAAATGCTTGCAAAGCGATAAAAAAACCAATTTTAGCAGATTGTCAAATTACCTCTCAGCATTAACATGCGTTGTTGATTGTTCGCTGTCTAGAGCGACATTGAAACACTGAACTTATTCAATATTCAAGTTGTTTCTCAGTATCTCATAGCACAATTACATCTCCAACGCTCTTGTACACGCCACGCAGCACATTTCGTAGAACGATTTTTATCGCTGGAAAATATATACATCGGCTTAAAAAGTGCTGCACTCTGACGCCATTTCTAACCCGGAAATAACCTTTCCCAAGCCTGGGATTTTTTTTCCAAATTGATAAAGGCAAGAGGTGAATGAACTGTGTAAGTTTAAAGCATCTATAATTTTCTGCAGGGAAAAAATGGTATAATTAATTATATAATTAATTTCCATCCTAAAATTCGAAATTTTAATTTTTTTTTATTTTGAGACTTAGTACTGTTTTAATTTTAAATGTGTCTAATTGTTCTAATTATTGAATTTATTCGTACGTATTTTTTATATCTATGAAATTTTTCAGAGTTTTAGAGCATTACGTGGTACAATTTGTTAATTTTTTAATAATAAGGATTGGAGCGATCAAAATTAAAAAAAACAATATTTGGAAATATTGTTTTTATGCGGCGCAAAATTTTGAAAATGCTGATAAAAACAAATGCTATAAAAAACCTTCTTCTTCTTGAATGGCGTTAACGTTCCCTGTGGAACTTTTGCCGTTTCAACGTATGCATTAACTAACAGCATTTATTAATACTTAGTTGAGATTTCAAATAACACGCCTTGAATGTATTCCGAGGGGCAAGCTCTAGAATACGCGTGACCACAGTGCAAGTCGAAGGAAATTTCTCTGACGAAAAATCTCCCGGCCAGAACGGGAATCGAACCCGAACACCCGGCATGATAATGTGAGACGCTAACCACTAGGCCACTAGGTGCACAAAACTTACGAATACATTTGAATAAAAATTAGAACAATACTAAGTTTCAGAGTTATTTTTTTCAATTTCGAAATATCAACAATGAAATGAAAATTTAAAATGAAAATTAGGGCTGCACTGGGTTTCGAAAATAAAAAAAATCTTCTATTCTATAAAAAATTCTAAAAATTTTCCAAAAAAAATCACTAATATCAAAAAACACGTGTGAACACATTTGAATAAAAGTTGGAACAATACTTCGTCTCAAAATTATTTTTTTTAAATTTCGAAATGCAAAACAAATATTTTTTTTATATCTAGTGTTTTTTTTTAATAAACATTAGAACAATACTAAGTCTCAGAATTATTTTTTTTCAATTTCGAAATATCAACAAAAAATATTTTTTGTACCGAATTTTTTTTTTAGTTTCGAAACATGTAAAAATTATACCGTAAATTCTAAAAAGCGATAAAAAACAATTTTAGCAAATTGTCAAATTACCTCTTAGCATTAACATGCGTTGTTGATTGTTCGCTGTCAAGAGCGACATTGAAAGACTGAACTTATACAATATACAAGTGCTGCAAAGTTGTATGATCGATCGGAAAAAAGCCACCAATAAATTATCCGCGAATCATCAGTCAGCAAGCTGGCGATCAGACGGCGAGGCTTCCTAAATAACCTTTCTCAAGCCCGAGAATTTATTTTCCAAATTCATAAAGGCAAGAGGTGATTGAACTGTGTAAGTTTAAAGCATTTATAATTCTCTGCCGGGAAAAAAATGGAAAAGACAATTGGTTTTCATATATTCATATTTTTCATATCCAAAATACAGATTATTATTCCCAAAACTTTGAATTCTGGCCAAAAATGACTTGGTAAACATGTGAAAAGTGCCCTCAAACCTAATCACCAGCACTATGAAGAATATTGCGTTGAGTAGTGGGAAATTTGGATAATTTTTTTGAATCCCTGTTAGCTCTTTCATGAGGGCTATCGTGGTAGACATAGTCTCTCTTTTTGTTCATATCATTATCTTTACCTTCAAGAGAATACAAAACGAAACTGAACATGCATCTTACTAGTACCGCAACATATCGTATGCTTAATTTCCATCCTAAAATTCGAAATTTTGATTTTTTTTTTATTTTGAGACTTAGTATTGTTTTAATTTTAAATCAGAGATCGAAATTCTCGCTCGGCTGCGCGATAAATATTCATTCAATCAATCTAGTTTTCGATGAACTGTGTATTGTTGATATTTTCGTCTCTTCCTTTTTACCGAAAATTCTTTTTCAGAGAGAAAGGGATGTCGAAAATCCCTATCTCAGAAGTTCAACGAGAATGCTTTTTCGCCTCTCATTTGGTACTGAAAATATGGAGCGAAAAATCAAAGCTAACTTTACCAACATTAGTCTGTTAGAGCAGCGTCCAAACGATCTGCATTTGGACAGCATGTGAATTGTACAAATATTAATCCATCTCATGTTCACTTCACGATGAAACCCAATATTGCCGCATGTTTTCAGCTGTACTGTAGAAGTGAAAAACCATTATCGGCATCAAGGAGTCACTGGAAACGAGACCATTTTTCGGCGAGAATCGAAGTGAGCGTATAATATTCTCTCGCCTCCTATATTTTCAGCTATGTTTCTCTGTGGGTGAAAATGGATGTTTTTCGTCTCAAATCGGCGAGCATTTCGATCTCTGTTTTAAATGTGTCTAATTGTTCTAATTCTTGAATGTTTTCGTATGTATTTTTTATATCTGTGATTTTTTCCAGAGTTTTAGAGCATTGCGTGGTACAATTTTTTATTTTTTTAATAATAAGGATTGGAGCGATCAAAATTAAAAAAAAAACAATATTTGGAAATATTGTTTTTATGCGGCGCAAAATTTTGAAAATGCTGATAAAAGCAAATGCTTTAAAAAACCTACGAATACATTTGAATAGAAATTAGAACAATACTAAGTCTCAGAGTTACTTTTTTTAAATTTCGAAATATCAACAATGAAATGAAAATTAGGGCAGCACTGGGTCTCAAAAATAAATTTTTTTAAAAATTTTGAAAAAAATACACAAATATCAAAAAAACACGTGTGAACACATTTGAATAAAAGTTGGAAGAATACTTAGTCTCAGTTTTTTTATTAATTTCGAAATGCAAAAAAAAATATTTTTGTTATTCGAATTTTTTTTATATACATTAGAATAATACTAAGTCTCAGAATTATTTTTTGTCAATTTCGAAATACAGTAGAATCCGTTTAGTATGACTCCGTTTATATTGACGAATAATTATGACGTAATTACAAATGAAGTTTGGTTTTCATTTCAAATTCTTTGTAAGAAACAAAACGCCTTGTATGAGGTCCGCTTATTATGACGCGTTTATCGATTCCCTTCGATGTCATTTTAAACGGAATCCATTGTATCAACAAAAAATATTTTTTGTATCGAATTATTTTTTTTTAATTTCGAAACATGAAAAAAATGATACCGTAAATTCTAAAAATGATCACACATAAAAAACGCTTATTAACTTTCAAATATATATTTAATCAATCTGTTAGTCTCCAAGTTGGCCTTCAAGTTTGAAATAAATAAAAATTGCGACATACCTAAAAATGCAGACACACAATCAGCCCTTCTTGAAAATTGTTGATTTTTTCAGAATATAACGCCAAACAAAAAAAATTATAATTTTTGGTATTTAGAGAGAATCGTGTAAAAAAATAAAAAAAAACTCGCGTAAAAAAGAATCCAGCGTATAAAAATTTTGAAAGAAAACATTTCACTAAACATTAAAGCGGTAATGGGATTTAAAATTCAAAATAAAATGATAAAAACATAAAATTATTAAATGATAGAAAAACGAGCTGCCAAAAAAATAAGCAAATTTCGGTGGAATTAATTTTTGACGTCATGTCGCGGCACACTCTAATAAGTTACGTAACGTTACTCCCGAATTGCTTTGTGTTCTGTTTCAACTTCGTGGTTTACTTGGGCGTGGTCAAGGCATACAGTGAATTGCTTGAATCAGGTTTTTTTTCTTTTTCTCTTCTCATTTTTATCTCGCGCAGTCGTTCACAATCCAAGGATAAACAATTAATTCAACTTTCCAATTATCCTTCGATTGGATATATCGAATCTGAATCATATCCAAACGTATGAGGTGAAAAAAAAATGACATGAACATATACAATTTCAACCGGCTCACAAATTCCAACATCAGCAGAATAATGGATTTCAGAGAGCAGGAGAGCAAAAAAAAAAAACTTCGCTTCGCGACGAAGGTTCACACATAACCTTGGCGGCGCAGGTATAATCGAACCACCAATAAGCCGCTGTCGGTTCGGACCTTTTATGAATCTCGTTTTTCGTGCAGCACCCCTCTTCCAAGAAGACCGATCTTGGCGCGATTAGCATAATGCCAAATCGATTGGTCGTGGAGAAAGTTTTTGATTGAAACAAATGGTGCGGCTCCGTTGCGCACATATACACATATGCTTCTGTCACTATTTTTTGTTCTCCACTCAGGGGACTGAAGATTCGATGTGCGGAGAACAAAAAAGAGTAAGAAATTTCGCTGGAGAAGACTGGGCTGATGTCAGACAATGTTTTGACGTGGAATTCGAAACTTTCCTATCAGTAGGAGAGAGCAGCAGAATCATCTCATAAAATATAGTCGTTGTTTATTGCCCGCCTGCATGGAACTGACATGACGAGCGTCAGTTAAAATAAAAATAACCCCCCCTCTTTTGTGAGTCGTTTGTGAGCCTCCTCCCACTGCCCCGAGGTGGGGTAGAACTTTCGTGTTATTGGAAAACAATAGAGAAACGTTTGATGCGATAATTCAGTCCCCTTCCGTTGCCAAGAGAGTGAAGACATTAAACTTGCATGCGGCGTCGTGTGCTCACATAATCTGTTTACCAACGACGTGTAGAGAGCACCAACACGAGCAGCAGCAGCAGCAGCAGTAGCTATCAACAATCATGTCCTGTGTTCTGTTTGCTGTTGCTGGTATCGAACGCTAGAGTTCACTCGGATTCAGACAAGGGCATCATGAATTCTCAGGAGTGGGAGAAGAGTGGCACAAAAGATCAACTTTTACATCAGTGCTAGGATCGGAGATAAAGCGCATCCTTTTAAATTGATTCAACGCGGGGTGAATACGTGCTGCATAGAAGGAACAACTTTGTGCCAGAGTGCAATACGAGAAGCATCCCCTTCCCTCATGAGAATCTGCTGCACAAGAGCACCAATAACACTCGAGATTAAGTGAATAGATTAAGGTCAGCGATCGGTAGTTAAGTGGATAAAAGGAGGGGGAACAAAGTTTTCAATTGGTTGGATGTAAACTCGCTTGAGACCCTGTTGGATGCTTCACCTTTGTTTCCACGGACAACTCCGCACTCCGGATATTGATTATGGTCCGGTTGGGGAACGGTTTTTGCGCAACGATAACGCTTCGAATTCGTTGGAGAGCAAGTTCGAAAACACGAAATCATAAATCGGAAGTCGTTTAAACTATTACAAAATTGTTTTCCAAGTCTACTCTAATCTTAGATATAGTGAAATTTGCTGTCAACTGTCAATTCTAAAATTGTAGAACTTATATTTTCCCTTTTTCTACTTATCAAAGATCGGAAGCAAGAATCTAAAATTTCTAAATTCTGTATCTGGAATTCTTAGTTTCAAAACGAGAACCGAATATCAGAATCCAATTCTCCAGACTCCTGGATATGTGGCATTGCATTGAAATATGAAATTTCGAATTTGAATAAAAAAATTCATTTTGAATTATCTCAATCGGATTTAAGGGAGAGTGGCGCAAAGTGGTCGAAGTTTTTTGAAAATCGGAAAGTCACCCACGGAAATCGGGGTTCTCAAAAAAAAAACTTTTTGATGTCAAATGTCTTGAAATTGCCTGAAACGTCGAGATCTACTGTCATAAAAAAAATTTTTTTGTCAAATATCGACACTCTGGGACTTGATCTTTTTTTCGGAACACGAAGCAAAACGTATGGTTTAGGGTACCAATGAAGATGATCATCTCGATTTTCCATATGGAACTTCGTGCAAATGTTGATTTACCTGAAAAAAATACCCAAAAATAACCCTAACTTAAATACTATAAGACCTACAAAATATTGGTCAAAGAATTAAATTTAAAAAATTGTGTAAATTTTCAATTTTTCATTTTCATTTTCATAAAAAAAATTTCTTTTAAATATCACTGGAAACAAAATTAGAAATTGAAATTCATTTTTCTCAAAAAAATTTTTTTGTTTCTAATTCTAAAAATAATTTTATGAATAGCTCAAATCGCGAATTTTGACCCGATCCTCTTTGATTTTTTTGAAACTTGGTAGTTATGATGAAAGCTACCGAAATCACAATTTTCATTATAATACAGGTCGGACTCGATTATCCGGAGTATATTATTTTTGATTTTCAGAAATTTTGAATAATTTGTATAATCCATATTGAATAGCCAATATGGGTGTCAAATGAAAGGGCTGACTAATAGAACATAGTTATTTGTGAAAAATGCAAATCCACAAGATGGCGCCATATATATTTTTTCACAACCCCATCAATATGGGTATCAAATGAGAGCTTGACTAGCAGGACATAGTTATATATGAAAAATGCAAATCCAAAATGGCCGCCACCACAAGATGGCGCCATGTATATTTTTTTTCACAACCCCATCAATATGGGTATCAAATGAAGGGAACATCATGAAAAATCCAAATCCAGGATGGCTGCAATTCCCAAATAAACAATTACTTTTTAATGGTTTCATTCAGCTTGACCTGTTTGTATGTATGTTTGAAAATATGTTTATGTTTATGAAAATTGACCCCGTTCCTGTTGATTGATTGATCTGAAATTTGGAAGACACCTTTAATTCTACTGTCATTATGAAACTGCGTATTTCATGATCTTGAAAAATTCAATTTGGCTGCAGTTAAAAAATGGCTGTATGACTTGACTTGGAGTACACAAAACATAACAAACAACATAGATTCAAAAAGGTCGCCGCCACTATATGGTCGACTATGTTCTGAGAAAATATGCAATCCGCCATTTTGTAGCGGCCGCCATCTTGGATTTACATTTTTCATAAATAACTGTGTTGTACTGGTCAAGCCCTTTCATTCGATACCCATATTGGTGGGGTTTTGGGAAAACCCATATTAATGGGATTTAGAGAAAATGTGTACATAATCCGCCATTTTGTACATTGGATTTTCATTTGGATTTTCAAGATAATGTAATACGCAGTTTTAGATTGACACCAGAGATAAAGATGTGTTCCAGATTCCAGATCAAACGGTCAACAGAAAGGGGGTAAATTTCTATTAATGTGGAACAGCGCTACAGACGAAGTTACAAAGTTACAAAGTCACAAGTTAAATAAATAATTGCAAATCATAATTACGTTTACCGAGAGAAAATTCGTTTTTTTATGACTCGATTATCCGGAGTATTCGATTATCCGAAGAGAAAAAAAAAATCATTACTCCGGATAATTGAGTCCGACCTGTATTATCAATTTAATCAACGACTGTTTTTTTTAAAAAGGGCTTGTTTTAAATCATAGATCTTTCTTCAAAGCTTAAAATCTAGATGTCTGATTAAAGTATGATGTTCGACAAAGTTGTTGAAAAATAAATTAGCTGTTTAGAAAAAATACATTAAAAATACACTGTTGGAAAATCTTAGTCAAAAAATCAATTTGATATTAAAAACTCTTTTATCTCAGAACTCCCCTCTTCGATATTGTTTATTTTTATACGAAAACGCTACTAACTTTACAAAGTTTGACGTATAGTGGTGCCGTGTTGGACTCACTAAAATGAGGATATCAATTTTTGAAAATTTAAGTAATTTCATTACTTAAAGAGATCCTAACCATTTAAGAAAAGACATGTGGAAAATGGATTCTACATACGATTCAACATGAAAAAGTATATATATCGTTCTATTATAGGACTAACCGTTCCCGAGATATAACCAATTTAAACTAATTAAAATCATGTTCGTGAAATATCAGTTCGACACGGCACCACTATGCGTCAAACTTTGTTGAAGTAGACTAGTTTTCCAAATATACAAAAAAATATCGAAGGGGGGTGTTTTGAGATATAAAAGTTTTTAATATTAAATTCAATTTTTGAGTGAGATTTTTAACAGTGTATTTTAAATGTTATTTTTCCTGAATTGCTAACTAATTTTTCACTAACTTCGTCAAACATCATAATTTAGTCAGACATCTGAGTTTTGAGTTAAGATTTTTTGAAACAAAGATCAATGTTTATGAATACGCGCTTTCAGTCTTAATTTAAATTGGTCATATTATAATAAAAATCGAGATTTTAGGTAGTTTCCACCATATGAATCAATTTTCAAAAAAAATCGGAGAGGGTCGAATCAGCGGTCGAATGATTTGGAGTGGAATTGTTCCATAAAATAACCAAACAAGTCATCCATACTTCGGAAGATGGGCACTTTCACGGGGGAAAGCTCTCGTAACAACAATTTTTTCATGTTTTCTTCCAAAAAGTTTTTCTGTTTTGAGAAAAATTAATTATAGTTTTCAAAATATTTATTTTTCAATGAATTTGGTTATTAGTTTATTAAGGGTTTTCAATGAAAACTTGAACAATTTTCATTATCTGATCAAAATTTTTAAGTCAAAAGTTTTTGGAAATTATAAGTGGGGAATGGCTGAATTTTTCATTAAAAATATCAAAAAAAATAAAAAAAATATCAAGTTGAAAATTGAAATTAATTTTTCTCTAAACATGTTTTTTTTTAAACCGAAAAAAATTAATGAACGCCCCATACAAGCACCAACGAGTCATCCATGCATCGGAAGGACACTGCTACTGGGAATGAGTTTTTGCTAACAACAATTTGTAATATCCATTTTTAATATATTTTTTTTATTTTTTGTGTAAATTATGTTGAACCCAGGAATTCACACACAAAAATGTTACGAGTCAAACATTACTCTTCAGGAGTCTCCATACAAAAATAACATATATTCCAGAAACTAGAAAAGATAGAAAGTTGACGTTATGGACAATAGACCATATTTTAATAGGATCTTACTTTGTCGAGTACGCTATTTTGACTTCAAACAAAATTTTCATTCTTACATTTCTTTGAGAAAAGTTCACCACGAATTGAAAATGAGAAAAAAATCCCAACTAATAATGATAACAAATGGTAAAGAATAATTCTGTTTTGGATAGCCACTGCAGTGTGCTACAGGGTTTCTTAGAAAAGCCGAAAACGATCGGGAAAAATACGTTTCGTACGATGGCAGCGTTTTTGAAAGGATTATTTGGGGAAAAATTACCATGACCATCTGAAGTGAGCAAAATTTCCCATTCATTGTTTTGAAATGTAGTAGATTTTGCCACCTTTTTGGTTCTGTCCGTTATATAGTTGCAAGTTACAAGGTCTTAAGAATTGAAGAGTCTGAAATCGGTACATTTGGGTTGAAATTGTGAGAATAGTGTTTAAGGTCTCGATATTGTAACAATCAGCTACATGCCCCAGTCTAATGTCCATTTAGCGTTACGAAATAATCCATAGCAAAATATTTTTAAGTAACAATTGAAGTGTCAAGTATTCTTCAACCAAAAAATGGGTGGGTTATATCTATGATATAACCGCAACGTTGACGTGGGACTACCGTTGTCTTAGTAAGCATTGGTATGGTATTGATTAAATTATCGATTGAATGAAACAATTTTCGAATTCAATTGAATTCAACACATTTGCTTTGTAAGTAAAACGTTTGAACAGTTGCCATGTAAGATCAATTGATGCATTGTAATAGATTATGTTCTTCGTTACAAGTAAATTTGATGACCGTCTTTTTACGTTTCATATGATGCCTTGGACTACAAAAATTTGTGAATGGGAGAATTGTCAAACGATCATTGTATTTTAAATTTCCCTCTGAAATTATTGCATCTCTCATGTTTACGTAGTTCTCAAACCGCGAAAGTTCATTCACCTTGAGTATCTGAAATGACGATTTTCCCAGGCCTCTCAGTTTAGAAGAACGTTCTAGGGAAACATATTCCGGTCTGCACAAATACAAGCGAATACAAAAGTACTCACAGATTGCATATATTTATTTGCAAAGCGGATTCATTGTTTTGAAATCCATCTTAGGGAAACACATTTCGGTGAGAGCACAAATACTCCCGACATGCATGTTTTGGCAAAGCAGATTCCAGGCACATTGATTTTGAAGTCCGTGTTGGGAAAACCGTGAATCGGGCCAATCAAAACCTGGCAGTTAGGGCGTTTAGATAACGCTTGACATTTTACAGTTATTCAATTGTTTCTCTCATGGGAAATAACATTTTTCTGTGTTTTGGTTTTCATTTCACCCCCATATTGGACGTAGTTCCACGTCAAAAAATCTGATGACTGCAAGCCCACCCACGTGTGAAATCCAATCTTAGAAGGGAAAGCAATCCAATCATCACTACACAAATCAGAGCTCTGATGATCTCGGCGGCGGAGGCGTCGTCATCGTCGGTGAACGACAACCAATAATAATACACCCGAGTGAGCACCATCGAGGTTCGCCAGGACTTTGGCTGGTCGCTTTGGGCTAGAGGAGGGACATAAAAGCCCATCGGCTGTGCGGCTCTAAACCGCTTCGGCCAACCCCAGATGCCACAACCAATAATTGTCGACGTCAAGATTGGTTTCTGCGGTCGTTCGTAAATTTCAACCGTCTGATGGAATGACACATTCGCACATATCTTCTTCCGCTTGTATCCCCAGCCCCTACCCCACAAACTCACAGTCCTGTTTGGTCCAGCTACCTTTCTCCCACAACAATACGATGGGTTGCGTCTGGTGGGAAAATGCCAATGGCTCCAGTTCCCCTCGGAACATGAAAATCGATTCGTCATGATTAGAGTGCTTGATCGACAATTGTGTCTGTTCGCTAACTGCTCTATTTTTGCCTTCGTCCCCTCTCCTTCTTCACGTCGTCGTCTTGGGAGGAAGCTCATCTCGGCCACTAGAACATCTCTTGGGATGCAGAGTGGTGGCAGGAAGAGATAATTTGCTCTAATTAAATTTCAGTTTTCCATAAATATTTGTGAGAATGTTAGCTCTCTTCAACTTTGGAGCTCAATCGAGCTATCCCCATCTGGGACCAACGCCAGTTGCAGCAACCGAAGCGTTGAACTCTGCACATCTTTCTGGCAAGGGAAGATGGGAAATCTTTCGCCTTCTTTCCGCACTTCAGTTTACTTTTCTTGACCTAAAAACAACGTTTGTGTTTATATTGCTGCTGTTGCTGCTGCTACTGCCTCGGTGGAAAAGTAGAAGATAGCTGGGAGGTGTTTTACAGTTAAAAGAACTTGCTGTGTACAGCATAGCGAAAAGCACATGGAAACAACTGCGGAGAGAGGGAATTTATTTATCAGGAAAGTTGTGCATCCATCTCCCGCACAGGCTCTCTCCCTCAAGATAACCAAACAAATCAACGAACGAAGAACTTGAGTCCAACCACTCTCCTGTCGGGTCCGAAGAAGATACATTGGTTATCTCAGGATGGGCCCTTTTCCTGTAGGGATTCAAAGTGCTACAATGAAGGGCTGTAATTGTGCCGACAGTTCAGAAACAACGATGAGTTTAATGAGGAGCTCCCTCCCTCGAAGGAGGCAACCCTGCAGTAGAGCAGTGTCTAGAAAGGCGACGGGGTCGGTATTACCTCGCCCAAACATTTGGCACAGTAATTAAGAAAGGAATGGATGAAGGGGTGATGGAGAACGAGTGCGGCTAGCTTTGTAGCAGGAGTAGCTGCTTCCAATTCCCACTGAACCTTATTAAGCCAGCACAATGCAACACGGGATGCATCACTGTAGGAGATTACAGGGCACAACCTTACTGTGGACATTGCACAATCATTTCCACCCCGTCTGTTGAAAACGCTCCGTCTATTGAACCGGGACTCGTTTCTTCGGAAATTTCCCAATGTCGGCAGCAGGTTACAGAATTGCTATTTTTACATTGCGAACCCCCGTGTGTAAGCTACTGTTCCTTCATCGAGTAATTTGCATCTGATTGACTTTGTAATGTCAGCAGCAATAGGACTCTCGGATATTTACTTCGATGATTGCTTGGGCAGAAAACCCTTCCCGAATGCAGGATTTTTTCTCGCCATATTCCAACGGTTCCAATTTTAATTTGTAACTGTAAAAATACCGACCTGGATAAAATATATCGACCTGGGTGAAATAACGTACGCACACATTTGAAAGAAAAACTATTAAGGCGGTATTGGGTCTCAAACTGAAAAAAGATACAAATTTTTGAAATATCAATAATTATAAATCCAAAATCCAAAATTTCGCAATACCAAAACAATCTAAAAACTGTACCGCGCAATGCTTTTGAAAAACCGAAAAAACACATTGCGCTCTTAAAAATATGGCACAAATAAAAAGAACACTTTCGAACGCATTTGAATGAAAATTTAAGCATATTTGGGTATCAGATTTCGAACAAATCAAAATTTCTAAATAGACGAATTTCGTGCCAACTTGACTGGCCATTGGCAGTCTCATCTCAGATTGCAGTGAAATGTTGTGGATGTAAAAACATTGATCATTCAAGTAACTTTGCCGACACATTTCTTTTCATTCTCATTCATATCTTTTCTTCTTCTCGTCTTTTCTACTTTTTTTCTTTTCTATTTATTTTCTTCTTTTTTCTCATTTCTTTTTTTCTTTGTTTGTTCTATCTTCTTTCTCTTTCTTCTTCGCTTTCAATTTTTTCGTCATTTGTTCCTTCTTTTTTCTTCTTATTCTTTTTTCCTTTTTCGTCTCTGTGTGCTTTTTTTTCTCTTTTTCCTTGTCTACTCCCGTCATCTTCTTTTTCTTCGTTGATTTTAACAATCTTGAGGACAATCGCCTTCACATCGTAGAATCAGAGCGTTGCAAAAGTTTTCACCCATCTGTGCGTTGGTGGTTCCGTACGAACGAGACCATGATGGGTGCATTCAATGTGGTCACCGAATGTTGGAAGCAAAGCGGAACACAGTTTTGCAGCCTGCGTAAGAGAGGAACGATAGCACGCATAAAGGCTAGATGTGATGCGCTCACCGAATGGTGGAACGCAAGGCGGGGCATAGGCTCGTAAGCCTGCATGACGGTCTCGTGCATCGATTGGTCACCGGAGTGGCCTGCGTATGAAAGCGATAGCGATAGTGCATGATGGGCGTAGTTGCTCCGTGCGAGCATATGCACGACACAGTGTATGCCGGGATAGCCATTCGCGGATGATGAGGCATCTCTTTTGCGTGGAAATCATGAGGGTGGTGATAAATATACTATTCAGCCAGACACTTAGGAAGCGATTTTTCTTTGGGGCTAAGAACTTTTGGAACAATCTGATTTTACTTGCATCATTTTTATTAGTATTTAGTTGAAGTTTCTATACCAAATAGTACGTCTGTGTCGAGTCCCACGTACATGAAATTTGGAAAAGCAATAAAGGTATGCAAATAAATTAACCCTTTGCGGTCGCATCAAATTTTTATATGGGTGTCGTACTGGTCGGAAATAAATTCCCTTGAAAGAGCGTGTTTCACTGCATGTATCATGTAAGTTTATGAAAGTTAAGTAAGACCTGTTTATTTATTTTATGTATTTACTGTACAATGTGCATTAATGTAACGTAAATGGTTCCACCTCGTTTCATTCTTTTTATAACAATTGTTTTGTCCGATGTATCGTAGCTACTCATTATCGCTAATACTCTTTTATTTATATCGAGTACCGTTATCTATAATTAATAGAAGCTCCATATTATCCAAAGCTTGCTGTGGTGGCTCAGACAGGGTGGGCATCCATTCGGGAAAAGCGGGAAATGCAGGAAAAAATCGGGATTCAAAATCCATCGGTAAAAATGCGGGAAAAAATCGGGAATTGCCTTATGAGGTCGGGATTTTGTTGCTCAGTTTTTTTTTCGCGCTCCTCAATGCTGCTGTGTGTGTTTTAGCGCATTAAAAACTTCGTAAGAGATGCAACAACTTTATTTTTTGGTGTACCAAGATAAAAAACGTTTTGTTATCATCAAAAATTGTTTCCAAAATTTGAAGCGGAGGATCTTGAGGCTAAAAAATGAAAATGCTTGCTGACGCCCATAAAGATGCAGCCTTGATGGACGTAGAAATTATAATGCTCAAAAAGTGTTGAAAGTTGAACTGAATTCGTAATAACGCTTGATGATAACGCGAATAATTCATATACTTTTCTCTTATGTTTTCTTATGGCATCCAATAGAAACATTCGTATCATCGAAATAATCGTAGTCGATAGTTGAAATGAAGATCCAGCATACGGGTCGAAAAAAAGTTCTTGAAATAAATCAAGGCTCAAGGCTTAAAAATTCTTTTTTACCGTCTCGTATACTCCTATTCCTATTAAGCATTTTTATCCAGCGTTATCTTGTACAATACATTTTCTGTGTAATTACTGGCCCAAAAAATTGATCTGTGCAAAAAGCACAAAGTACTCATAGTTTTGATTGTTTGGCCACTCAGACTAAGTCTAAAGACTAAAAGTCGATTTTCGAGCAAAAAAAATTTTTTTGAGATAACACCCCGATTTCATGTCTTCCCCCATGGAAAATTTTCGAGGTTCGAAAAATCTACATTTTAAGCGTTTTGAGACACCCCTAAATCATGTTCGATTGTGCTGAAATTTTGCACAGATAACCAAATTTTTTGGACCAATAAACAAAATGTACATTAGGCGGCTCGCACACCGCAGCAATAAGCAACTAGCAAACTGCAGTACACAATATGCAACAGGAAACATATTTTGTTGTTCTTCGCATACCAGAGCAATAAAAACCCCTGACATTATGCAAACAATCGCCTTAATGTACGAAACTTGTCAAAATATGAGCGATAAGTTGCTATTCAACCGACACGCCGTGTTGCTAGCGACATGTGTTGCTCTGTAAAGGCGACAGCGATATCGTATTGCGTCGGTGTGCGAGATCAACAAAGATTAAATGGAAAAATCCATTGGTGATAATATTGCTTATTGCATGTTGACAGTTGCTAGTTGCTCATTGCTCCGGTGTGCGAGCCGCCTTAGAGTTCCAATGGATGTATGGAAAAAAAACTGACCTTCGAATTTTTCAAAGGGAACTTGATTAACACGTTGAGTGCCACATGGTTTTATAGCGACTTTCCCGTCAGGCCACGCGCTGACATCGTAGTACAGCAATGCGAAGCATCATACTACTGGAAAATTATAATTTACTCGATGGAAATTTTTTAATGTATCAGGGCCATCGTTTCTTATCGTGAGAAGGTATTTCTGCTCGAAAGCAGTAAAAGTTCTGCGAAAAAAAATCATCATATTTTCTACTGTCAGTTACCGATGGCTGACGTGGCAGTCAACGTGTTAAAAATGTTGATTCCCACGAAAAACTAGCCTCTGCAAAATGTCAGTTCAATCGGACTTCATTCACTAGTGTCACACAGCTGTCAAAGTTTGAGTTTTTTGAAAACCGAAAAATCACCCAAGGAGTAAAGTGAAGGATATCGGGGTTTTCGAAAAAAAATATGATGCCAAATGTCTTTCAAATTGCACGAAACGTCGAGATCTATTGTTATCTCGAACAAAAAATTGTAAAAAATCGACACTCTGGTACTTAGTTGTTTTTTCGAAATACGAGGCAAAACGTATGAAAATGGCCATATCGATTTTACATACGGGACTTCCTGCAAAATTTTTCGAGATAGCTGATTATTTTTTTGCATACCTTCATTGCTACTCAGTCCCAGAAGGAAGTCGACCAAAAATGTTTTTTCTCGAGATGAAACCCGATCTCAACGTTTTATGAATTTTTAAGTCATTTGGCATTGAAAAAAAAATCGTTTTCCAAAATTTCATGTACAGCAATAGACACTCTAGGAATTACGCATAAAAATTCGATGTTCAACAAAGTTCGTCAAAAATAGTTTTATCATCTTGTACCCATTTCTTAAATTTCCTACATGACTTCTACTTTATTTGAAAAAATAAAAAAAATATATACAGCCATTCCATGCCAAACCGATATAGTGGTTCTCAGATTTTCGTGAAAAGTGGTAGTTTTGTTCTTTATCGCAAATTTTTTATTTTTTTAATAATTATTTTTTTATTTTTTCAGTAGGGTGATCATTTCCATTTTAGGGTGATCCGAAAAATCAGCTTTTTCCTCTTCCTTTCCTCCAAAAATGTCTTTTTTCAAAAATTCATAAATTTTGAACTACTAGACCGATTCAGATGTTCGATATATCAAATTAAAGCCAATCACCTTGTATTTTTTGGAAAACCTGCTA
This sequence comes from Toxorhynchites rutilus septentrionalis, assembly GCF_029784135.1. Classification (NCBI taxonomy): domain Eukaryota; kingdom Metazoa; phylum Arthropoda; class Insecta; order Diptera; family Culicidae; genus Toxorhynchites; species Toxorhynchites rutilus. The sequence continues at coordinate 29,797,141 of NC_073744.1, read as the reverse complement.
AACCTGCAAAAAGTTCGAATTCTGTTCTCGTTATTATTGATTGTATTCGTTTTTTATTGTTCTCATTGTCTCGGGACCAAGGGCGCTATATTTTTTTTATATATTTTCTGGAAAGCTGAGGATTTATCACATAACATGGCGAAACCAAAGAGGCGTTTTTCTCGATTTTGAGTTATGATTTTTCAAAGTAAACCGATGGTTCGAAAAATAAATTGTTTCCTCTTTTTTCCAACACGAAAATTCATAACTTTTGATCTACTGGACCGATTCAGATGATCGATACATAACATAAAAGCCAATTAGCTAGTGTTTTTTGAAAAATATTAGACTTGCGAATAAAAAAGATTTTGATTTCGTAATTATTTATTTTATAGTTTACATGGTTTCGGGACCAATGATGCTGTATTTTTTTATATTTTTTCTTGAATGCTGAGGTTTTTTCATATCATATCAAAAAATCAGAGATGTGTTATTTTTCGTTTTTCAGTTATTATTTTTCAAAGTTACAATGTTTTCAGTCTTCGTTCAATATTTCTATGCGACTAGATTGGATGCATGCGACCAGAAATCAATTAATTGGCAAATGTGTCATTTTTTCAAAAAAGACGGGCTAATTGGCTTTAATTTGATATATCGATCATCTGAATCGGTTAAGTAGTTTAAAATAATAAATTTTTGAACAAAGTCATTTTTCGAAAAAAAGTGAAAAATGATTTTTGGACCATCAATTAACTTTGAAAAGTCATAACATGAAAACGAAAACGCTTCTTTGGTTTCGACATATGTTATGTGAAAAATCCTCAGCTTTTCAGAAAAAATATAAAAAAATATAGCGCTCTTGGTCCCGAGACTATGAAAACAATACAAAACGAATACAATCAATAATAACGAGAACAAAATTCGAATTTTCTGCAATTTAAGTATTTTTTACAAAAAAGACAAGGTGATTGGATTTAATTTGATATGTCGATCATCTGAATCGGTCTAGTAGTTCAAAAGTTATGAATTTTTGGAAAAAAGAGGAAAAAGTTGATTTTTCGGACCACCCTAAAATGGAAATGGTCACCCTACTGAAAAAATTAAAAATACGGGTCTGATGTTTTGCGATAAAGAACAAAACTACCACTTTTCACGAAAATCTGAGAACCACTATATCGGTTTGGCATGGAATGGCTGTATATATATATTTTAGTCATTGCAAATTAATGTTTTTTGTAAATAAAAAAAAAGAGTACTATTTTTTTTTCAGTGTATATTTTTACACGTTTTAACTTCAACACTCTATAACTCTTTCTGAGAAACTATTTCGATACGACCCATAGTTTTTGAGATATAAATTATCAAAGATTTCTCTTACTAAAATCGATACGCCCTTTTCAAAAGTTACACTTGAGTAAAAAATTCCCAAATGCTGTGTCATATTTCCTCCATCCCAAACGGAATACAAACTTTCATTCGAATCAAACACATACAAATACAAATTTTTAAAATCTGCATTTTTAGATCGGTTTCAATTGAAATTGCACATAACTCAAGAACTAATCAAGCAAACGGAACCAAATTTAGCATATGGAAGTTTTAGGGTGCAATAAATGTTTCTATGGTGGTTCGACACACCTACCCTCTCTCTAAGGGGAAGGGGGCTGCCATTCAAATGAAACACAATTTTCTGCATAACTTGTAAACTATTCAAGCAAATGGAGCCAAATTTGGGATGTGAGGGTTTTTGAGTACAAGAAATGTTTCTATTATGGTATTACACCCCTCCCTCCTCTGGAATGGAGAGGGGTCCTATAAAAATATTACACATTTCAACCAAACATGACAATTGAAAATGTTCGAAAAACTCTGAAGGATAATGGGAGAATTCGGAAAACGCACTCCTATATCTTCTCCTATCTATACAGCCATTCCATGCCAAACCGTTCTCGGATTTTCGTGAAAATAGATAGATTTGTTCTTTATCGCAAACAATTCAACCCACATTTTAAATTTTTTTTTGTTAAGGTGACCATTTCCGTTTTAGGGTGGTCCGAAAAATTACTTTTTTTTCACTTTTTTCCTAAAATGACTGTTTTTAATAATTCATAACTTTTGAACTACTGACCCAATTCTGATAGTATACATATCAAATGAAAGCCAATCACTTCTTCGTTTTATGAAAAATACCTCAGTTGCCGAAAATTTAAATTTTGTTTCCGTTATTATTGATTTTTTTTTTCTAGAAGGCATATATAAGATATCTCAAAATCAGAGATGTGTTCTTTTTCGTTTTTAAGTTATGATATTTCGAATTTACCCGATGGTTCAAAAAATAATTTTTCACCTTTATCCCAAAAAAATTTATAACTTTTAAACTATTGCACCGATTCAGATGTTTGACATACCAAATTAAAGCACATTAGCTATTTTTTTTTGAAAAAATGCCACACTAGCGAATAAATTGGGTTCTAGTTGAATAAATAAAGTACAATCACATAGAAATATTGATCGAATTAGCTTTGAAAAATCATAATATAAAAACGAAAAAGAACAAACCTCTGATTTTTGGATATGTTATGTAAAAAAACCTCAGCTTTCAAAATATGAACAAATATAGCGCCCTTGGACCATATAAACTAATTGTGATTTTGAATCTAGTAGTTCAAAAGTGAAGAGTTTTCGTCATTTTTGGAAAAAGGCAGAAAAATTTGATTTTTCGGACCACTTTGAAATGAAAATGAGCAGCCTAATGAAAAAATAAAAAAAACAGTCAAAAGTGATATGAAGTACCTCTGAATCATTCACTGTGGTTTTTGCATAAAAACAATGTGATAATTAGGTAATTTGGCATCAATTCATAAAATCCGGAAGGTCATCACATGGTTTAATGATTGGGGGCTTTAGATTCGGGACAGATCAGCTTGTTTACCAGATCAAAATCCTGTCAAGAACTTATGAGGAGTGATCGTACGAATAGTAGTTGCGGCTTACAAGCAATGTGAGTGATTTGAAGAGCTTAAACGAGTAGTATCCTCTGCGTTGAACGAGATACACACTATAACATGGCACGGCTTGGTCGGAACCACCCCGAATAGGTTATTTGAACTGATTGAGATCTAAAGATGACCTACGAATTAGAAACTTATTGTAATTCATGTGAAATTGACGTTAATTTTTTAAAGGATTAAGTGTTTTTCTATCTGGTTCTATAGTTATGAAACACTGGAATTTTAGTTTTTTTTCAATGTTTCGCGCCTAAATAAAACAATAAAGTTCAAATGGCCAGTTTTATAAATGAAGATAGTTATCATATCCTATACTATATACTTCAATTCAATCGACTTCTTACGTATCTCTGGAAACTCAGGATAAATAAGTGGTTCTATAGTTGTGAATCGCAGTGTATTATGAGACTCGATGGCCACTCGCTTTATGTACATCGTATGAGCACCGCTTCTCAACTCTGTCATTGCATTTTTCCTCCGGAATGGACATCACTGGCACACGAAAGGTTGACACACAATACTGGTATGATGGAAAGAGGTAGCAAAACATAATAGACTTGTAGAGTGCATTTTATTCGAACGAGGTCATACAGCGGTGCATAATCGCATGTTGTCGCGACACCTCAGGGAAGTTGCATAGGTCTGTGTAGGTGTAGCCCCTATGGGTATCCCACATCCGACCACACATTCTGCCGAGACCAAAGAGACAGTATGGCGCGCACTTTTTGCTACGAGCAAAAAATTGTACTCTGACTTTTTTCTATGTTCTGTTTGGATCTGCAGCAAACTAACGCGACTGATGGCTTCGAGCAGGACATGACGACAATCTCTGCGAAGGACAGTATCACATGCTGGAGGCCGGCAGCAAACGATATGCCGCGTCCATTCGTTGTGGAGCTGAACACTAATTTCAGTTTGAAAACACCTATTTGACCTGGGTCTGTGTTTCGGCTCTGGCACTAATCCGCTCATTTAGTCGTTACTCTGAAATCCGCCGTATCATTTGTCGTGGCAGCTCAGCTATCTAACAACAGAAAAGTCGGCTGAGATTCGGACTCGAACCGGTAACGGGCAGCAGTATCCTCCATCGCATGCAATCAATTTCCGCCCCGTGTCATCTGCAGCAGAGCAGACTCAAGTCAAACTTTTCGCCATCGTGTAGCGGCGCCGGAAGTGAAAACTAACAAATTTCCTCCACTGATGACGACGCCAATGGCACACGGTAACAACCTCACAGAGTTGCAATTTACGGACCGAAAAATTATATCTGTTGCCGTTCGCGCCAACCGATGAAAAAGAAGAAACAGCGCTGGGGAAATTATGACGGAATTCAATTTAATTTTACGACAGCGCCAAAGACATTTTCACAAAGGAAGGACGACAAGAGAGAAGTTAGCCGTCGTCGGTCGTCTCCCACAGCAGGATGCGTGATGATGATGCTGTTGCTGCTGCTGCTGCTGCTGCCTTTCGGTCGTCTTCGTCGGTGATAAAGCCTGTGCTTGAAATGTTCTGCAGCAGGGTTACACGACACGCGACACGCCCCCCGCTGTCACAAACATTTGTCAGTGATCCTGTTGTGTGAATCCTCTGTGAACATAGTGTTCTCGCAATATTGCAACAAATAAAACGCAGCAACGCGCAACATACTGTGTCATTTGGTGCCACCTCATTAGTAAGCGGGTGCGCATTTCCGCACGAGGGTCGTCGAGTTCAAAGCAACAAATCAAGAAGTGTATGTCAGTCAGTCAGTGGGGTACTAATCAAGCAAAACTCCAGAACTGACAGAAGGTCTCCGCCTCCGACCGGCTTCAGTAGCGGCTAAGCCAACCGGGTGCGCTTTTGTGAATAACACAGGAATCATAACAATTGTGCAATTCCAAATGAAATCGAACTAAAAATGCCGATTTTAAAAACATGTATTTTTGAATCGAACAAAAGTTGGATTGGAGGGAATATGAGTTTCCCACAACATTTTTTGATTTTTTTTTCAAAAGAGACATTTGAAAAAAACATTTCTAATTTGTTCTCTTTTTCATTTTTTTTTTAATTTATATATGCCTTTTTTTTATATTATTATAATATTTTCATTTAAAATAGAATTTATATAGAAAATATTAAAAGTGAGTCAAAGATGGTAAAACTATTTTTGACAAACTTTGGGGAACATCGAATTTTTATGAATTTTCGAATCCTCGAATTTTTGTATGTATGCAATCATTTTTAGCCACAAATTATGAATCCTGATGTGATTTAAATTAAAAAAGCTCTTCATCAATCTCCTTCTAAATGCAGCCAGTCCCGAGAAATTTGAAAAAAACATTTCTAATTTATTATTTTTTTCATTTTAATTTTTTTTCAAATTTATATATGCATTTTTAAATTTTTTCTATTTTTTCATTAAAATAGAATTTTATGGAAAATTTAAAAAATGAGTCTAAGATGGCAAAACTATTTTTGACAAACTTTGTGGAACATCGAATTTTATGAATCCTGATGTAATTTCAATTAAAAAAGCTCCTCATCAATCTCCTTCTAAATGCAGCCATTCTCTAGATATTAAAAAAATAAAGCAAATTCATAAAATTTCATGAACATGACGATATAACATGACAAACATATTAAAAGAGCCTATTTACTATAAAAAGACAATAAATTAGAAATAGTTTTTTTAATATCTCGAAAATGGCTGACTTGATAGTGATAAAGAGCTTTTTTTGTTTTAAATCACATTAGGATTCATAATTTGTGCTTAAAAATGATTGTTAACATACAAACATTCGAAGTTTCGAAAATTCATAAGAATTCTATGTTCCACAAAGTTCGTCAAAAATAGTTTTGCCATCTTAGATTCATTTTTAAATTTTCTATATAAATTCTATTTTAAATGAAAAAATAAAAAAAATGCATATATAAATTTTTAAAAAATTGAAAAGCCAGTAAATTAGAAATGTTTTTTCAAATATCTCGAGAATGGCTGCATTTAGAAGGAGATTGATAAAGAGCTTTTTTTGTTTCGAATCACATTAGGATTCATAATTTGTGCTCAAAAATGATGGTTAACATACAAAAATTCGAAGTTTTGAAAATTCATAAAAATTCGATGTTTCATAAAGTTTGTCAAAAATAGTTTTGCCATCTTAGACTCATTTTTGAAATTTTCCATATGAATTTTATTTTCAATGAAAAAATAAAAAAAACATATATAAATTTGAAAAAAAAATTAAATTCAGTAGACAATGAATTAGAAATGTTTTTTTAAATATCTCGAGAATGGCTGCATTTAGAAAGAGATTGATACAGAGCTTTTTTAATTGAAGTTATATCAGGATTCACAATTTGTGGCTAAAAATGATTGTTAACATACAAAAATTCGATGTTCCACAAAATTCGTCAAAAATATTTTTACAATCTTGAACTAATTTTTTAAATTTTCTGCATGACTTTTTTATATGAAAAAAATAAAAAAGTTTTCTTGTAAATAAAAAAAGAGTAATATTTTTTTTTCTCAGTGTATATTGTTTCACGTTTTAACTTCAATATTCTATAACTCTTTTTAAGACACTATTTCGATGCGACTCATAGTTTTTGAGGTATAAATTATCAAAGATTTTTCTTACTAAAATCGATACGCCCTTTTCAAGAGTTACACTTGATTCAAAAAATTTTCAAATGCTGTGGAAAACTTTTATTTTCTCCAAGCCAAACGGGATACAAACTTTAATTCGAATCAAAAATACTCATGTTTTGTCATTTGTCGATTTCATTTGGAATTGCTCAATTACGTCCTCCAACTTGTTCTCCTACGTTCGTCCTATCTCTATGTATATATCTCTTTCTCTTTTTCAGTCTTATGCAAACGAGGTAATTGTCGGCATTGCATAACTCATCGTTTGTGTCTATTTGGTGGTTTGCGAGACGGCAGGATGGATGGGACACACACACGACGCCACGCACTGTGGGTCTTTGTCAGATCAGAGTGGTCACAAATATTTACTATGAACTGAAAAAAAGTTCGGATTCATTTTCGATTTTGACGTAGGACTACGTCTGACCGGAATATATGGGGGGGTTAGATAAAAATCTAAACACTGAACATGTAGGAAAAAATGCATGATTTCGAATATAAACGAGTCGTTCTTAATAGATCGCGAAGATGTTTGCATCAATTGATAGCAAATATTTGTACTCATCTATCACAATGAATAACATTTTATTTATCGTGAGATGAACAGTTGAATAATTGTGAAATGTCAAACAATATCCAAACGCTCTCAATCCCACAATTTGATATTCTGATAGATATAGAAGGTCGTGTCAAAACTTGCTGTTTTTGGTCGATTTGGCTCCATATTTCAACCAGACAGCCGACTTTTGAGCTAAAAAACGATATTGGATACTTGGATACTTTTGTGAAAATTTGGTCGTAATTGAAATTGGTCATATGATAATGAAAATTGTGATTTCGGGTAGCCGCCACCTTAAAGGTACAAAAGTTTAAAAAAATTGAAGATCGGCCGTATTTCGGCAAATTTGGAGTGGAATTACTTTATACTTCATTACGCGGCGGCGAAAAACTCATTAATCAGGAGTAACACAGGAGACAGGAGACTTCAACAATACATTTTAATACGCGTCGGCTGATCCTCAAAATTTGCGCTAGAATTCACGAAATCCGAAACCCATTATCTATGGTTAGATAAAGACTTTAATACTAAAATCGGAAGACGGAGGATATGTCTGAACAAAATTAAGCTGCAAACAAGGAAATTTGATATCTATATTTTTTATATTATAAATAAACAATTTAACTAAGCTATTCAGCTCGAATCACCGAAACTTGCCAGTGGGAATTGATTGCCAGTCGACATTCCATAGAAATTGCGATTTCGGATACAGATAAACGATTAAGATTCCAGATTCAGAATTTCGATGCTGATCAAGGTTTCAGTTTCCAGTATTCCATATTGTAGATACACTCGATTTGGTTTTCGGGTCGGTTTTCATATCGTCATGTGGAGAGTGCTTGTGAACGATTGAATACACGTTTTCAATACACGTTTTATGCGCTGTCGAAGATAATGGTGGTGATGGGGGTGGAACAAATATATAATCTCCTGTGACCCCAGTGTGTGCCAGCAGCATATCTTTAGAATGAAGAACGTTGCATACTGCGTGCACTACGTTGTTTGCCAATAAGGACATAAATTTCAATATAGAGCCAACTTGTATATTGTACCCGCGGGGACAAGACAAGGTGTTGACTACCTCGAAAATCCTTGAAAAACAGGGAATATCAGAGAATTCAAACAATGTCAGGGAAAATCAGGGAATATCAGGGAATTTGGTCACCAATCTGGAAAAAATGAAATTCCGCCAATCAGAATTTTGATTGTTGCCGTAACTAGATAGTAAATGATACCAAAAAAGTTATATTAGACTAGTTTGACTTTCTGTTGGTTTTTTAGTATATTTGTTTGCTTTTGCCTGTAGGTGAACTTAGTCCTTCCGAAGGGTAAACAGCGCAAAAGTAGGCGGTTTTAAGGCGAAGGTGGAAGCTAGCCACAAATGGCAGCCATAATGGCGCTCATTTTTTCCATGTCCCTCCCTCACCCCTCGCCTGAAAATCAATAATTTTGCGAAACAGTGTGAAGATAATGATCGTTTTCGCACAATTTCCATCAAGTAACAAGTAGCAAACTCTAATCGATTACTCACAAGATATTAAATTTTCATCTGCTGTCGCACTGTATAGTGAAAAACGTCGGAAAACTCGAGCTAATGCTCTGAAAGTTAAATTTTCATTTTACAATTTTCGGCAATGGTTTTGTTTGTATTGGTGAAAGCATGTTTTTACTGGCATTTGGCATCAATATCTGCAGTTCAGCTTCAATCAATTCCATTTCTTCTTTTCCTCGAAAACTATTGATGAATTCATGCTCGAAAATCATACTATCAAAGCTGAGATCCTGTGGTGCCTGGAAACTGTTTTGTATCACAAATCCCTCCACACTGTTGAAAAAGACAAGGTTGTATTGAGAAGAATGTTTCATAAAGGTCAGAAAGCTGAAAAGCTCTTAATAGGGCGTGATAAAATGAGATTTATGATGAAATTTGGCTCGATGAAATTTTTGTAAGCTATACTTTGTCGTTGATTTCGACGAGTTTTTGAACAAGACTACAAAGAGGCTGTAGATGGACACGAATGTCTGACGTTACATGACGTCAATGTTCTTGGGACGTTCTCAAGTATCAAACATTCATCTTTCAGCTTCTAAAGGTCGGGAATTTTATATTTCAACAAACTTCTTCTTCTATCGATAGACGGTACCAACGTGAATTGGTCATATTACGCGAGCTGCAACTGGTCTTTCAAAATGGAGAAGAAAATCTCTTGAATTTGGGTAGCTTCGGCTTGTATACTTTACAATATCGCAAGACGTTCTTATATTTCATTGTTTAAGCTAACTAAATGTTTTAGGAACTACAGCTAAAGTGCCATTAGGGAATTTGATTACTAGTCTACATCTGAAATTTTTCTGAAAAATTACTGGAAAATCAGGGAATATCAGGGATTTTTTTTCGGATTTTGAGTCGACACCCTGCAAGAATGAACCATGAATTCACCATATTCAGCTGCTTCTACAAAACCACGCAAACCATCAGCCATTTTCAGGGCTACCAAAACTTACTTCTGCAGTGTTATTTATAAAATTTCGATTCATTCTGAGATAATATTTGGAGTGATGATCCAGTAAACTGGGGCCACATTGGTTGCGTGTTCGCCTTCTAAGCAAACGACCATCTTTGTGTTGTTATAGAATAACTACGTCCACGCATCATCAGCGATGGCGATGGATCCACGGTGGAACAAAGATCGATTAATCCATACAACTGCTCTGCTCTGCAAGAAACATCGGGCTGTTTTGCTATTAATAACCCAACAATGGCGAGGACGCTTATAGCGGCGTCCATTCGCTTAGAGGAGCTGTTTCCAGGTTTTTGCGGCTTTTCTTGGGGACTGGCAATGCCCAATGCTCATCCCACCACACCCTAGACAGTTCCCCTTTATCAGTGCAAGCCAGAAAGACGATCTATGACGATAGAATTTCTGACCCGAACGGGTATCGAACCCGAAGCCCCCATCTTGGCAAGCGCAACGCTTACCACTAGGCCATGGGGACCACCATATTTGAAATAGTACTGGGTCTCAAATGATATGAGATAAATTCAAAAGAATTCTATAGTTCGAAATTCAAAAAACAAATACAAAATTAGTACCGTGCGATACTCTAAAAATTCACATATCAAAACCACGTACATCTAGTAAAAATTATAATTGATTTAAATTTAAAAAAATCCAAAATATCAAAATACCAACCAATTTCGTTTTGCAATCAAAATTTCCTGTGCCGAAACATTGTATAAATGGTATAAGGTTTTCGAAGATGGCCGAGGAAGGATTTTTTTTATCCCATCTGTTTATTTTTATTATTAGGCTCATTTAGCAATTCAGCTGTAACAGAGCCGAATTTATTCGTGTACATTTTTATCTTAAGATAACTTTTGTTCTATATAACACTGTAGCCATTTTTAGGCGTAAGAGTATTCCTACCCATCGATAAACTTTTGTTTTATCTATTACACAGTAGCCGTTTAGGCGTAAGAGTATTCCTATTCTATCGATACATAACACATGTCGCCTTTTTCGGCGTAAGAATATTTTTCTATTGTTTGTATGTTCACAGTTGGACTGTTCAAAGCGGGGCTGTTGATATGAGGCTTCCATTGTTGTGTTATCAATAGTGCCAATTACCGATGCAGCAGACCGAAAATGTGAGCGGTAAGGGACTGGGATTACCGTCACATGATGATTGTTGCGTGGATATAGTAGCTAGAATAACACACCAAGATGGTCAGTTGAAGGACCCTGAGGAGTTATGAGCTCATGATCGTTCACTTAGTAGCGGACACGCAACCAATTAGGCTTCGAAGCCCCTCATATCTTCATATTTTGGTTGATGTTTTGGGCATGAGGAAAGTCGCAGCACAGCTAGTTCCAAAAGAGCTCAATTTCAATTTCAAAAATCTAATCGCAATCAAGTGACTTCAAGGATTTTCCTTTAAACTTATGTAACTGAGCCTGTAAAAAAACTATTAAAAACTATTAAAAACTATTATTACGATCGAATTTTGATCCCACGTTCCACAACCAATCACTGGCGACGAGGCATGAGTGTACGAGTATGACATGAAAACGAGTCAAAATCATCAGCGTGAACCGCTGGAAACGAGTCGAAACCGGAAAAAAACCACGGAAATTGTTTTAATCAATACACTCAAATGATTACTAAGCCAAACTCTAGTCCTACGTCAACCTTGTGGTTATATATAAGGTATAAACCATTCACAGTTTTTTTCTATTCTTTTCGATTTCGATTGTACCTGTCGTTTAGTTTTATTTTTTATTTCTTATATTTCTGATTGTTTTTGTAATCGTAGTTGATTTTGATTATGTTCATTTGTTAATTTTGTTAAGTGTTTTTTTCTCTAGTTTTTTTTAGCTTTTCAAAGTTTATCCGAGTATTATCATTTACTATCTTCTTCGCTGATATTTATTTGTTTGGGATGATTAATTTTAAATCGTTCTGTTTCCGTAACCGCCGTTTATTTTTAAATTTTTTTTTGACATTTCTTATTTTATTGACATTTTTTTCGCAGTTTGAGTTTTTACAGTGCTTTATCATCTATCAATATTATTTAAATTATTATTTATTATTTTGGTAGATTCATTTTCAATCGTTTTGTTTTCTTTTGTTGTGTTTTTCTCTTCGGTTGACCTTTTTTTTATTTCACGAAAATAACAAAACCAACAAAAAACAGTGTTCTTTGACCCGCTGTGCGTCGCAGCATTGCTTGGTGGCGATGCATTGCTAGTAACGCACACCCGAAAGTGTACGTCAAGAGTGCACAACGGAAAGAGAAGTGGGTGTGTGTTTGTGTGTATGGAGCTCAAGGGGAAGGACGCTCGAAGCCACCAAGAAGCTGCGTGACAATGAAACGTAAATATACATATGATGTGTGTTTTCGTGTGTTTTGTTTTCCCAGTTGACTTGTTTTCCGAAGAAGCGAAGCCGAGGTGGATCGAGCGTGCGATGGAAGCAAGGGGTAGCAGAGGAATGTTACGCCAGTGTCTAGATATGTGGTGCAAATATAAACAGAAACTCGACGTCGTGAAGAAGAGAGAGAAGAAGGTACATATGCGACAACCAGTTGTGGAAGAAAGCATTTATAATTCACTTCTGTCGAACGTCGTTTCTCATCCAAGGTCGTGCTTGGAATAGCAGCATTGCTGTTGAGGGTGGATGGGCTGGTAAACAAGAAGAAATCCGCATCCTTTTTAGTGCATGCATTGAGGTTATTAGTAATGCATTACAAATATGGCTGGTTGCGATTTGATTCATAGCCCATTTTGAGAGGTGATGAATTCGTAATGAATTTTGATTCCGTACTGAAACTTAGAAATCTGTTTAATTCTCTTGGACTTATTCATAGACCAAAGCTTTTATTATCTTCGGGTCCCATTGTTTGATATTCAAATTATGAATGCGATTTTTTGTACAATATATGGAGGGGTTAACAAATTGGATTTATCCACACATTTTCTTTGTTTTATAATATTTAGACTTTTCATTAATGGTATATTTTCTTCTCTGTTTCTTTGCAGGTGAGTTTATGGTTGGTGTGGATCAGATATTGAAAATCATTAACATTCATTAATCGTGAGATTACGACGAGGTAAATGCAATACTATTTCAGTAACTTCAGCTGTTATTCTCGAAGGTCACAAGAAAGAGATAAATCCTGCTAATTTCAATAACCGCTGTATTCCGAACAGATTCTTATCGTTATTCCAAGCACACGGTGGAAAATCCTGTCCAACTGATGCAATCTGCTACCGAAATGAACACACAAGCCCCTATCCGAATCAAGTGCCTTATTAAATTTTCAATTATCCGTCTCTTCCCAAAACCGTTCCCTCCCCTCCGATCTACACCCCGACAACGGGTTGAAAATTGTATCCTTTGGCGGTGGCACATTAAAGATTCCACCGCTTTCGAAAGTGCATGTTTTGCACATTCTGTCACGTGCGCTGCTTTGTCAATATCGTCACTTCTGTGCTTGCACGTGATGATGGGACTTGAATAAACACACAGACACACACACACACACACACGAACACACAAACCTGGAACCACACATAAAAGGCACCGGTGGAAGGCGCTTGTTTTGGGATGCATAGCTCCTGCTGAAGTGGCGGGCCGCTAATAACTCCATAATACGATAAAACCCAAACAGACCAGACCAGATTGGGTACAGCTTTATATGGCTCTTCAGACTAAACGATAATGTTGATGGCGTGCAATCTCTGGTGCGGAGAGCAGCTGCGCGACGTGGAGTTGATGAAACGCTGAAACGATTATGACCTTCCCCGACAGCGCTCGTTCAAAATGGACAACGTGTTGGAAATCCTTTCACCTTTTTTGTTTTTGTTCCTCGTTCCTTTCCCCCGTTTCTCTGGGTCGTCTCCGCCACCGTCCGACCCCGTTTGGGCGATGTTCTTTTTTTTTCGATGAGTGGACTCAAACCAACGAAAACAGCAAACGGTCGACGGAGATTTTCACCCGAACTCCAATAATAGCATTCCATTGTATTTTTGTTTGTTTGTACCCAATTCACCCATGACGGGGAAGGCCGTAAGGAGGCGGTTTGTTGTTTTACCCAACCCACCTACCAGAAAACCTCCACGTCCAGAAGAATACCAGAAACGGTCGGAAACGTTCGTAATGAACATAACCGTCAAGCACGCTTCCGCAACTCGTTGCTCAAATTGGTGGCGGTGACCACAGGACACACACTACTGTGTGTTTTAGGGGGGGGGGGGGTGGTGATCCCACAATCGCAATCTCAAACGTCACGGAAAATCTCAGATAAATTCTCAACCCCCGAGGTACAACAACATGTTCAACACCCGCGGACAACGATGTGATTTACTCGCTCGCTCTTTGGTTTTGTCTATCTGTGCTTTCGCTTTGTGGGATCGCCCTGGATTCCGGAAAGCCCAACGGACCAACATGCCCATGGATCCCTCGTTGGGTGGATGCCAAGTGACAGTTACGGAGCGACGTGTGTTGAACGACAGCCAGCAACAACACAAAAGGGATAGACAGTCGGACACGTGAGGCAGCAGTAAGTTGGCAGATAATCTTAATGGATTGTCACACCTAATTTTAGGGTAAAATTATACTGGTTAGCTGTGAGAGAGTAGGCCAGGTGCGAGTGCTCTATTGAAGCTATTGGAAAAAAAAATAGGGGAGTGAGAAATTGAGTTGTTTTCCGAATACATATCCTGAATTGAGATGTAAGCAATCAATGCTGCGAATGGAATTTCATTCCTTCCCATTGGAAACTATTTTTTGGAATTACTTTTATCTACAGACTTATTTTACACGCTGTCGTCAATTTTTATATGTCGTAATTGGCGATCTCTCGTTCTCGGGGTGAGCGCGAAAATATGTCTATGTCTTGGAACAAAATACCTTGGAAAAAATTGGCGACGATTAGTGAATCTAAAAATAACAGAAAATGTGCTACTCCCCAATACTTGTGTATCATTTGTATAATATATACGCTATTTCAAAATAAGATCAATTTGAGCGAGCGAAACAGAAGACACATTGCAAATAAGTACGTATTAAAGCCTTTCGTATAGTTAGCCAAATACACGGCCCAGACAGAGAAAGATATAGATTCTCATTTATGCTCTCCTTTTTCCTCTTAGAGAACACTTTCCAACTTCATTTTATAATGAGGTGTAATATTATCACGCATTTATGCAACAGCCTCCGTAATCATGTGGTCGTGTGAAACTGCCTTGCATTCCATCTGCCCTTGGTTCGATCCCCGTTGACATCGTATGGACTTTTTTTCGGTACAATCTCAAAAAAGATGGAAAAAGAAAAAAAAACTGGAATATCGTTGATTTAGTTGATTTAGTGATCATTTGTTTGAAGTTGAATCTGAATCCGAATGAATGAATGAATAAATGAATATTTTTATGCATCCAATATTGGATACGGAAATATTCTACTGATGGGGAACAATAATCTTCAGAAGCCTTCCTGTTTGTTGCACTTGATTGAAAAATCACAAAACCAAATGTATTTGGTCGCAGTATTATATGGATAGAAAACATTGGAATAAACTCTTCCGCTTGAATGTAATTTTCAATTCCAAGGGGAACTGGCAGATTATTTTTCAGCAACGATGACATCTTTCCGGATTCTTCTCGATGCTCCATAACCAGCAAACGAAAAGAGTTGCGCGCGTGTATGTGTGTGTGGCGGCTGCTCCGATGCCTTAAGTGGAATCAATGCTGGTACTTTCTTGGTCGCCTTTTCAGTGGCATCACACTCCTCCTTGGGGATTGCCTTCTGGCCTAAGGTGCACAAACAGGCTCTTGGTGACACCGTCCATCAGCGCTTTCATGATGAACGAAGTTAGCTTCACCACAACAGCGACAACATGCTCCAGTCGCTATTCAATTATAACTGAGTGGATTTCCGAGCGGCGCTCGCTTATATAAAAATTGGTGGTTTCAATAGCCTGTTTTGAAAGCAATTTTAAGGCTATTGGAACAAGTTTTTGAATCAAAAAGTAACAAGTATATAACTCGTAGACAGTTTATCTTTCGAATGAAGTGTTTATCATACCATTTTGCTCAGTTGTTTAGGAGCTATTAACGCTCAAAATCTCGGTCTCCGGCGTAACGCTTTCGTTTTCGAAACTTTGAATTTACACCCCGGTATAGAAATGAAAGACGTAGTCCTACGTCAAAATGAAGAGATGTCTGTTCCCGTACATACAAACATTTTTAAGCTTTTAAAACAGCTCATTATTTGCTTATTGGACCTTCAGCACACAAAAAAGCACTGTTTCCTCCGAAGATGAAATGTTTTCTGCCATTGCTAGTTTGGGTATATGAACTGAAACAAGTAGCAGTTCGAGAAAGCGATGTCTGAGGAATATGGCGGGTTGGAACCTTTCAGTTTACTCTTTCTAGGTAATCCTTGACAGATCCAAGAACATGACGTCCGGCACGTCATGCTATAAAACTATCTTGCGTCTATTCTCCCGGTCATTTTTTTCGGAGCTCTGTACAAGTGTATTAATCGCAGTCGGTACCGCTTACTAGTAATTGTTTCAGACGTTTGGTGCTTCCACTTGTGTATCTTGAAAATTTGTCTATGATATTATAATTTATTAATTTATCAATTTATAAAATTTATCAATTTATCTTTTTATCATTATTTTATTTTTTTATTATTTTATCGATCAATCTTACAGTTCATCACTTTCTCAAGTTTTGTTTTGTAAGTTTGTCAATTTCCTATTTTAAATAATTCAATCTTCAATTTTGAATTTTCAATTCAACAGTTATCAATTCATCAATATATCAATGTATCTATTTAAAAATTCATTAATTTTTCAATTTATCAATTTATAAATTTAAAAATTGATCGATTTACCAATTTATCAATTTATCTATTTATCAATTAATCATGTTATGAATTTTGCAATCTATGAATTTTCCAATTATTCAATCTGTCATTTTGTCAATTTGTCACTTTCTTAAGTTTTCAATTTATTCAATTATTTCTAATTTTCAATTCTCAATCCTCAAATCCCCAATTTTAAAATTTTTGATGCTCAGTTTTCAATTTTCAATATACAATTCAACATTTTGTCATTTTGTCATTTTGTCATTTTATCGGTTTTTAAATTTAAAATTTTCATTTTTGATTTGCCAAATTTCAGTTTTGTTTTCTAAATTATTTAATAAATTTCAATTTATCAACTATTAATACATTAATTCATCTATTCATAAACATGTCAATTTATCGATATTCTAATGTTCAATTTCCGGTTTGGTTTTTCAAATTTCAATTTTTCTTTTTGATATTTGATTTCTCAATTTTTTAGTTTTTATTTTCTTAAGATTTTTTTTTATTATTTTAGTTTTTTCTTATTTTTTTAAATATCAATTTTGAAATATTTTTTTAAACTGTTAATTTCGAAAACCAATTTTAAATTTTTCAATTCGTCAATTTGTCATTTAGTTAATCTATTGAATTATTGATTTGTTTGATTTGTCAATTTGTCAATTTGTTGATTTATTAATTTCCAATTTATCAGTTTCACAACTTGTCGATTTGACAATTTATTCAATTGTCAATTTTGTTTGTTCTTTATTTTTCTATTACCAATTCGTGAATTGGTCAATTGGTAAATTAAAAAAATTATCAATTTATCGAACTTTTTTCCTGTATTATATTATAGTGACTTTCAACGCATTTGGCTGGTTCGCCACTTCTTACTTCCATTTTTAGAAGAACGTCGGAAGTGAGAAATGAACTCGTGATCTTCAGCGTGGGAGGAATGGATGTTACCATAACGCCAGATCGCCTTTTCAATTCATCGATTGATCATTTTGTGAACTTGACAATTTCTCAATTTGTCACTTTCTCAAGTTCTGAATTGATCAATTTATCGTTTTATCATTTTACCTATTTATCAATTTGTCAATTTGTCAATTGCCAAGTTGACAAAATTATCAACTCATAAATTGAACAATTGACCAATTAAAAAATGGATAAAAGAAAAATTAATAAATTACAAAATTGACAAATTTGGCAAATTTACAAATTGACAAATCGATAATTCGATAAATTGACTAAATGACAAATTGACGAATTGACGAATCGACAAAATGATAGATTGGATAATTTGTCACTTTCTCAAGTTCTCAGGTGGTTAAATTCTCGATTTGTCGACTTTTCGATTTGTCAATTTGTCAATTTGTGAATTATTCGATTTGTCAATTTATCAATACATACAATTTTTAATTTTTAATTTTTAATTTTTAATTGTTAATTTTTAATTTTTAATTTTTAATTTTTAATTTTTAATTTTTAATTTTTAATTTTTAATTTTTAATTTTTAATTTTTAATTTTTAATTTTTAATTTTCAATTTTTAATTTTTAATTTTTAATTTTTTATTTTTTATTTCTAATTTCTAATTTTTATTTTTAAATTTTTAAATTTTTTATTTTTTATTTCAATTTTCAATTTTTAATTTTAATTTTTTTAATTTGTGGTTTTTTTTTTAGTTTTTGATTTGTTACTTTTTGATTTTTAGTTTTGGATTTCAATTCTCGTCTACTACATTTTCTCTGTGCATTTATATTAATAAGAAAACAGTAAAATTCAAGACGGTTGCGGAGATAAAATCCGAAAAACAATGTCTTCTGACAGTAAATTACACTCCATATCGCCCAGTATCCATTCCCGTACTTTGTTTTATATCGCATTACTCACATGCGAGAGGATGAAGGATGAAAATCCATACGGACGATTGAGTTCAACGCCCGTCCGCGACTCCGTGTTGTGAAGCCCTCGATGTGTCCCTTTCCTTTTTCAATTGGCCTTGTGTGTATGCTCCGCTATCACCCACTAACTCAATCGTAATGCGTTGCACTGCGGCAAATGCTCCCAACGACTCACAGCCCAAAAGACCAACTTCGCAATAAATTCAATAAATGCTCCCGACGCTATTCCCGACCCGTTTTCGAAGGAGTCGTTCGAATGAATGTTGTACCCATGAAAACTGTGAATCGGATCCTGGATTCAACGACCGAGGGGTGACATTGCCTTGCCACCATGGTCATCGACATCTCCCCGTTTTCACACGTCTCAGGCGTTTCGCGACAGCGTAAAATAAATTATGGATTGGCTCTCATCCTGCTCCTCCCAACTGAAGGACCTAACGGAGTTAGAGTTAATTTCAGCAAGTGGGAGGGTTGGTTTATTGAAAAATATGCATTGATGCTACGACCTAAACCCCAATGGGATTCCACGACGCGAAATCCGGTGTGAACCCAATAGGAGCTGACACATGAATATATATCACATCGAACCGCGGCAAACTGTGATGACATTCTTCTTGGTGAAGGATTTACTTTTAACCCACAAACGTTATCGATCAGTGGTCAATTATGATGGGAAGCGCGCTCGTTAGTTTTGTGCGGTTATTCGAGCACAAATTTTCTTCACTGGTTTGCCATGGCACCTTGTTGCAATTAATTTTCGTTTTTGAATCGCAATAATTGAGGATGTGGAATTGGAAATTCAAAATTTTGAATGAAATTGAATTTTGAAAATAGGAAATGAAATTTGAATCAAATTTCCCGAGTAATAATCATATCCACAATGTGTGTGAGTGTCTGCAGTTCTAGCTCATGATCAATGTTGCCCGGGTGATTACTCACAAATCTATTTCGGTGAAAATGTTTTCATCAATTTTTTTTTCGCTCACGGTGAGACAGACAAAATTAATCAAATTATGTTCCATAGAAATTTACGCATAAGTACATCTAATTAGTATCTTTTATGAGAAATCAATTTCAAATTCAGTTCACATTTGGTCAAGAACATGATTATCACGATTATCAAATTAATACAGCGAATGGAACCGGTGGGGTAAGGGAAATTCTCACTGATCACAATATCACCTGGAAGAAACTGTTGTTGTTCAGTTGTTCTGTCTCTCACAAGTATTATTTTCTCGTTTGCGGTTACCATCTCTCGAGTCCAAACTAGCAAAAAACTAATGAGCCGAATCATAACTCTCAGGCGTATCGGTTGTTCCGCTGTCCACGGAGGCGCGTCTGTGTTGAGTGGGCTTCTGGTGCTTGCCTCAAGAACATAAGCTCTGTGTGCGCTGACACGTAACGAATAGCAGCGTAGCATGGTTACGAAAGCAGGAGCTGCGGTATGCTATCGGTTCAGACATGATATACTCCAAAAGAAATGCCATTTTTCCACTTGACGAGAAACAAAAATGTTACGCTCGGCTGTGAGAAGAATTCGAAAATCCGCCTCAAGCTTCCACAACAGAACATCAAAATAGCACAAGACGCACACAGGACAAGAGCAAGAAAAATAAAATAACGACAGGAGGAAGAAGCCCTCGAAGTGATCCGTGTTCGTCGTCTCTCGGGCGGCCAAGAGACGCACTCCGAAAACAGAAACCGTGCGTACGGATGGATATAAATTATGGTAATCGCAAGCGACAGGTTTATTTACCTTTGATTTATTTGCGACAGCTTACGCGTTTATGCGATTGCTGAAAAGATTTATTCATGTGCACACATCCGACGATGGTTACACGAGCGTCGAGTCTGGGCGGCCGGGGACAGATGTCCCAACCTACGGACACATACAAAAAGTCCTCGTTTTTTTCTGCTGTTGTCTCGGATTCCTTTCGATGCTTTTTTCCTTGGTGGCAGGTGCGGTCAAAAGAAGGGGGCGTTTGGGAATGCAGAAATAAAAGGGTTCTAAACTCATGTTCTACGCTCCAATGATTGCTTCTGCTAATTTTATCTACGGTGGATGGTCATCACAAGTTGGTTCGAACGAATATTCATTGTACAGAATCTGAATAGTGCGCGTTTATTCACTGTGCGTACAAGAAACTGAATTGAAAAAAGTGGATAAAAATAAAAGTTTAAAAAAAGATAAAGGAAATTTAAAAAAAGGGAATGAGAAACAGAACAAAAAAAAACTTGAAAATGAAAGCGAAGCGAAAAAAAAGTTGAGAAAAAGAGAGATCGCATCAGTTGTGAAATAAACTTAGAATTAATTGTGAATGAGAGAAAGAAGGTGCATTGGTTCAAAAGATATGAATTATTGAAAAAAAAACAAATTTTTGAAACAAAAAAAGGGAAAAAAATTATTTTTCGGTTCACCCTAAAATGCAAATGGGAACCGTAATGAAAAAAAAAATCAAGGGTCTAATAATGTTCGGAAATAAAACTGCCACTTTAGCGAAAATCTGAGATCCACTATATTGGTTGGCATGGAATGGCTGAATTAGAATGGGGAGAATGAAATGATGTGATGTCCAGAACACGACCGCATTCTTGATGTAGGACTACGGAATTCTTTCATTCAATTCGCTTTTTTATCACTCAGTAGACAGTAGAATGTTTTGATGGAACTAATCGGCCCGGTTTTGCGATGTTCTTTTTAGAAGCAGCTGACGAATTCTTAACCTCGCGAGAACAATACACAAGCTGACCGTATGTCGAAATTTGTGTCCTTATTGCCAATACACGAAGTTCGATGAGTATGCATCGCGAACTTTCT
This sequence comes from Toxorhynchites rutilus septentrionalis, assembly GCF_029784135.1. Lineage (NCBI taxonomy): Eukaryota > Metazoa > Arthropoda > Insecta > Diptera > Culicidae > Toxorhynchites > Toxorhynchites rutilus. The sequence goes on along the minus strand of NC_073744.1, from coordinate 29,775,889 downwards.
TCTTCTAGATATACAGTTGGAGCACCCTACATCCACAGTTTTTACTTAGAACTTGGCAAACGTAGTTCTGCTATATAAATTATTTCTAGCGAATATTTTTGTTGTAAATTAAAAAGTAACTAATGTGTTGTATGTGTGTTTGAGTATTTTCAGGTATTTCATTAACGTAGCTGCCCATATAGCCCCCGAAGTGCTGGCGGCCGACAAAAAAATAACGGTATGCGTTAATGAAAAGGCGATAGGAGCACCAGATCGTAGCATGGGCCATGAACCTTGATTGTGATTACAATATCAAACAGTAATCCCTATTCCAGAAATCCATCGATTTGAAACTCATTGAAACTCAAACTCATCTCACGACTTGATCGAACTCGATTTTTGCATTCTGAAATCCGTCCGACTCAAATCCAATCGTGCGCTGAAAATGTGACAATCAAATGTGACAATTAATTTGCTCGTAAATTAAGCCGCACAATCCGTATTTTTGGAGCAATTTACTTTCTATGAAGCTACCAGACCAAAAGCAATTTACAATTGTTAATACTTAGAAGACGTAGTCCTGACCCTAAATATACTTTTTTTTTCTATACTTTTGCTTGCATTTGCGCTAAACTTCATTTATTGTATGGAAACAATATCAGACACAATTTTCGTTCCCGAAGTTCCAAGATTAGAGAAAATAGAAATAATTTTGATTTATGATTTTCGTTTCTAAAGCGTGTTTATGCCACCTGGAAAACCATTACCATTTTCCCGAATACATGCTGTGATATCATGACAATGCATGGTAATAGTAAAGGCTGTATCGGCATTGCTCATGACAGAATATGTTCCTTCCTACGCAGCGAGTATTGCGCCATATGTGATTTAACAACGCAAATAAATTCGTTTAGTTTAAAAAATGGACGACGGATAAATTTATTTTTTGGATATCGTTCAAATATTTAAATCTATGGGGGATGGATGATGGGGAGTGGAAATTTTCGTGTTATTTGTATGTTAAAAAAACCCAATTTATTCAGAAAAAAAATTTCTGCATATGACCAAACTAATCAGTACATAATATATGGTTATCGGTATCCTAGCGGTATGATAATTAGTTTACGACCTATTTTCATGCTCAAAATTTTTTAAGCGTATAATTTCATTAAAATCGGTCGAACCATTTCGGAGGAGCTCGATCACGAACATCGTGACACGAGATTTTTTTATATATGGATATTAGGGTGTCAATGAATCTATGGGAAAAATCGACCCTTAAATTTCAAAAAGTTATCCCATACAAGATGTTCACCACCTCGTGAAAAACACTATGCAAAATTACATCTCAATCGGACTTAGGGAAGAATGGCGCAAAACGGTCAAAGTTTAAGTTTTTTTGAAAATCGTGGAATCACCCAAGGGGAGGCTAAAGGAAATCGGGGTTTTCGAAGAATTTTTTGTGATGCGGAATGTCTTAAAATTGCATTAAACGTCGAGATCTACTATCATCTCGAATTTTTTTTTGTCAAAAATCGACACTCTGGGACTTTTTCGGGACACGAAACAAAACGTATTGTTTGGGATGCCAATGAGAATGATTATCTCGATTTTTCATATGGAACATCGTGCGAAATGTTGATTTACACCATACAATACCCAATGTAAAATATTAGCTCAATCAGACTTCATTTACTAGTGTCGCAAACGTTAAAATTTGAGTTTTTTGAAAACCGAAAAATCACCGGAAAAAGAGTTTCAAAACTTTTTTTTTATACCAAATGTACGGTGAAAAATCGTGATGATTAGTTGAAGATTTTAGATTAGTAGATTTTAGTTGAAGATTCACCAGGAATTGTTTAAAAAAGGTAATTTTAGCGAAGTTAAAAAAATAGAAGTTGGGTGTCAACGAATTGTAGAGTGGTTAGAGAGCTCCAATTTGGTTGATAGAAATGTTCATGGTTACCATGTATTTTTTTTTGTATAAAATTAAGCGTAACACCTTAAAAACCACAAATTTAGAAGTTATTCACTTCTAAAATGTTATTTATAAAATATTTTAAAATTTTCTTATTTTCTTAAATGGAAGCAACAGATTTGTTCTAAGTAGCGTAATTCTTGAATTAGAGCCAGTTCAAAAGAAACAGGAAGCGAAATAGAGAAAAAGCTCAATAACTCTCTCAATGTTGGGATTCGAACATACGCATAGAAGAATTTTTATCAACTAATATGATACTCTATTACCTTCTGAAATAATTATTATTTAATTATATACTTTTATTATAAAAAAACCAAAAATATGTGTATGAAACACAAATAAAAAAATATGTTTTGACTCGATTACATACAGTGAAAAGAAATCGAAGACTGTATATAATCGAGTCCGCGCTGTATGAGCTATTCTGATTTCTTCCTGATCTTTATTTTCACTCTTCCTGCTTTTTGAAAATTATGGTTGACAACCCTGGTGACCGGCGGTCTCCGTAGCCACATTGGTTGCGCGTTCGCTTAGTAAGCGATCGATCGTGAGTTCAAAACTCAGGGCCCTCATTGACCATCTTTGTGTTGTTACAGAATAGCTACGTCCACGCAACAATCATCAGCGATGGAGATCGATCCACGGTCGAAATAAGATCGATTCATCCATACAACTGCTCTGCTCTGCCAGACACATCGGGCTGCTGTTCTATAAATAACTCAACAATGATCAATCAACTGTCTCCGCTGTCCGGTGGTCCAACTGGATAATGGAAGAACAGAAAGAATACTCTTACGCCTAAATGGCTACTGTGTGAATGTACCATATGTAACGATACAGAAGGAATACTGGCGAATGGCAACTGTGTAATGTGCTATTTATAGATATGATAACCATGTGACATGTACACGATTAAAATTCGGCTCTGTTACAGCTAAAATGCTAATGAGCCTTAAATAAATAAATGGGGAAAAAAACCCTGGTGACCATTCTAATCTCACATTGTAATTACAACTAAATGGATTTCATTCGTCCGCATCAAGAGCGTTTGCACAATATCAGTGTCGGTCCCAGTTCCCAAAGATTGTATAAAATGTATAAAAAATAGTCAGCAATTCGACTAGAAGGTAGTCTCATTTTGTAAAATATTCGCAATCAAACCGAATATATTTTTATTTTATCATTTTGTAACTGTCAGTCCCAGTCAGTCAGCGCTTTCCTACCAAATACGTCGGCCCGCTGGGTTTAACATGTTAACTATTTAAACTAATTTTCGGGTCAAAAATTAACAATCATATAACCCTTGGGCATTTTGTCTTTCGAATGGAGTGTTTATCATACCAGTTCGTTTAGCCGGCGAAGAGGTATTAACGTACAAAACATTGCACTCCGAGTGCCACGCTTTCGTTTTTGAAACTTCGAACTTACACCCCGGTACAGAAATGAAAGACATAGTCCTACGTCAATATGTTCGAGTTATAGGCACTCGAAATCCTCCATTTTAAACGGTTTTTTAAACGATTTTATTTAGCTTCACCCGTTCGTATGTACGATTGTAGCTTTGTAACTTTTTACTCTGCACAGTCACTCGACAGTTGCCGGGGAGTGAGGAATAGTGAGAACGTTACAAATAATGCATCGAAGCGCCGAAAAGGCGAGCGAACCATCAATTCTTTTTAGGCTGTCAATTTTTGTCCACCAACCCTGCACATGCTCGTTTTCTGAAATTGTGATTTCCTCACGGAGTAATTTTTTCTATAGGGTACGGGATTAGTTCTCCACATCTTGTACACTCTCATTCTAGAGTCCTGGAAACGCTCCTAACACAACGTTAATGCTGGTCAAATTAGGATTTTTCTGGGATCTAACATTGGCGCAGACTTGAGCGTCGAATCACTAAAATCGAATCTTTTTCTCATTTGTTTGATCAGCTCCACGAAAAAACTGCCACTTTTTTTTTTGAAATTATTTGCATTTCACTGTCCATTGTTCTGATAATTTCTTCGGCTGGAGGCGATCTGGCGTAGTGGTAACATCCATGCCTCTCACGCTAAAGGTCACGAGTTCAATTATCACTCCCGACATTCTTCCAAAAATGGAAGTAAAAAGTGACGAACCAGTCAAATGAGTTGAAAATCACTATAATACAGATAAAAAAAACTTTCTTCGGCTGCCATTCCAACCTAAAATTCTTGTCGCTATTCAAATGATCTTCATATTTAATAGCATTGGACATTGAAGCAACGTAAGATTCCTCGCAGATATTAAAGAGAATGTTCAATTAATCTTTCAGCTCTTCATGAAGCATCGTGAATTCAGGTTTTTCAGCCTGGAACAAACGTTTCAATCTGTTGATCTGGGGCAAAACATACGTCGCACCGGCTGATGCGAATCCTTTCAGACGATCCTTGTAAGGAATTTTGTCCTTTAGATACTGATCAATCATTGCATTGTAAATGATTTTATGATCAGCAGAACCAAGCGATACTGCGGGGTAAAAGTCGTCGTGTACCACAATGTTGCTTTGTTCAAATGTAATAAATTTCACAAATGAAAAAAAATTTGCACCAATCTGTACTTTTTGACGAAAATCTGTACTCTGTACCGTACAGAAACTGTATCAAAAATAACGAACAATCTGTGCCATTCCAGATAAATATGTACGTGTGGCAACACTGGCTGCCACCACAAAATGACGCAATATATATATTTTTTAAAAACCTCTTCAATATGAGTACCAATGAAAGGGCTCGACTAGTAGAACAAAGTTGTTTTATAAAAAATTCAAATCCAAAGTGACCACCACTACAAAACGCTGAAAATGTGAATATTTTTTTCAATACCCCATCATATTGATGTATCAAATGAAGGTGCTATTAGAACATAGTAGATAATGAAAAATCCAAATCCAAGATGGCCAATAACCAATTACCTTTTTAAATGGTTTCATTCAGCTTGACCTGTTCGTATTTATATTCGAATGTCTGTGGGGTAGGTATCATGTATTTTTGCAATCCCCTCAATGCCGGCGTTAAACGAAATGATTTGACTAATAGTCTAAAAATATTCCGAGGAAAATTAGAATCAAAAAAATTAAAGTTGAATGGATTTATTATAGAGAAACATTTTATTAATACAAATAGTGTACTAAAAACTAGAAAATAATATAATATATATAAGAAAATAGTATAATCCAACGTGCCCCACGATTTTATTTTAGTTTCATCAATGCTCTTGATTAATGAAGGAAGCGGTATAATAACTGCTACTTGTTTAATTATTTCATACCTTTCAGTACTTTATCTGTATTATTATTATGTTTAATCACAAAGCAACCGTGTCACTTAAAAAGTTTTTTTTACTTATTTTATTTTCTACATACTACGTGTTTGGATCTTCATTTTACGCCTCATATATTCTTGTTAGTCGTAGTCCTACGTCAAAAACACTCCAATTATCCAATGCACAGTGGAGGTGCCTTTAAGTGGCAAATAGCATTTAAACTGTATTCGACAAAGCCCCAGTTACATCTTTGTAGAACAAAGTTTATATTTTCTATCTTTTGAAATAAGAAAGTTAGATTTATTAATGTTATATTTATTATTTCATCGACAATTATGGTCAGCTTATTTTTAATAACATAAAAATGAGCGTTCTATCATATGTAACAACTTGTCGAAGACTAGAGAATAACTGTCGAGCTCTAGAAGCTGATTTCCACATAAATGCAACGGTGTGGAAACACCCACAAACGTGCATCGACCCGAACAGTCTAATGCACCACCCACCTGCAGTGACAAATCAGCCTTCGATAAAGATTCCATTCGGAGAGTTTAACTACCGAGAATCACCAGCCACAGGAGCAAATGGGGCGTAAAAGTGAAAAATAAATGGGTAAAAGGTGACGATGTCATCAGACAGAACACACATCTACATCCCCCACATGCATTTGATCCTCGCACCAGAGTGTGGTGGGGGTTGTTTGTGGTGGTAGAAGGTAGACGACGCAGAGAGCCTCCAAGTGTCCTTTTCGTTACCGCTGCCATCGCTTGCAAATGGGCTGTGGCCCTCGTCTCTCACCTGGACACAGCGCGAAGCAAACGAATGTACCGTAAAATGGGAATTTACTGGCGCCAGCTGTGATGTACAAACAAGTGTCGGCACGTCTAGGGATCAATTATCTAGCCGGAGAATTGCATCTTGGTTTAACTATACCTGGCAGGTTACAACGACTGTCCCGTGTCCTGTGCGGTTCCTTTCGTCCATCCGTCCCATCCTCGCTCTTGGCGAAGCGGAGCGCAGCGCAGCACAGCTGGGAAAGGAAGTGAACTGCTGAATTCATAAACGCTTCTAATTACTTATGCAAAACGGTTCCCTCCCCCTCCTCAGTGGTCGTCCGGCCGCTTCTGCATTTATTTTTATTTTTGTCCATATCCTTTCGTACACTATTACGACGACGCTGTAATCTGTCGCTGGTTCCGGTGCATACCGAAGGGGTGCAGAGCGCTCGAATCGCGCTGAGCCAAAGCTTTCATCTCCCGTCATTCTCTCGACGATCCTTATTATCCCGTTATTACATAATATATTCAAGTGCATCCAGCAGCAGCAGTCTACTAGATTCCTGATCCACTGAATATCTACTTCTGCGGAGTCAACACTTTTTCGAAAATAGAGACGGTCACCTGATGAAGCTTTACTGGCATGCAATCGCGACACCTCGGCGTCGCCGTCGAGCTTGAAGAATAGTATCCTTGAGCGCCAGGCGAGACGAAGGAACTGTGGTTCTGAGTGTTGTAACACAGTGAAGGCTAATCCCATGAAATGATGCACACAAATTCCCTGACTTCTGCTGCTGCATCCTATTGAGGGTGGGAAGGAGTGAAATGGGATGCATTGCAAGCAGTGCGATAATAAGCTTAGGTCTTGGCTCTTCTTGCTGTTGTTGTCGGAAACGCTGGTTCGCTATTAGGGATGGAGAACTGAAATATGGGAGCGGATAGCGCGGATCCGGCAGCAGCAACAACAACAACAACAGCAGGAGCAGCATCATCGCATCGGAACCGAGCATCCGATGGTGCAAATTATTCTGCAATAATCATAATTCAATTTGATAGCTGCGTTGGGTGTGTGCAAGTGATGGGGAAATGTAGGGCGCAGTTACGTGGCGCCGGAGCAGCTTTCGAGGTTAATAGAATGTTTGGTATATGAAGCGGAGACCAGCGATGAAACTGTGGTTTATTGATTGAATCTGTAGAGCAACCTTGGTCGATTCAGAAGGATCCGATCAATCGTGCAAAAGAGATAACTTCAAACTTTTGTGGTCAGATCATTCATATCGAAGAATAAAAGATTCAATTCAGAGAGTCCCCCAGAATCACGTGTTGGATATGCATGATAGCATGATAGTGATGCATGATAGTTGGCTACTAAATATATTTATAGAAATATATATATATGAGTGCCAAAGAATGTATTTGAAAAAAGTGACCTTCGAATTTTTAAAGGGAACTTGATTAAAAATATTGATTCCTACGAAAAACTACCCTATGCAAAATATCAGCTCAATCGGACTTCATTTACTAGTGTCGCAAAGTCGTCAAAGTTTGAGTCTTTTGGAAAAACGAAAAATTACCCAAGGGGGGAGTCAAGGAAATAGGGTTTTAGAATTTTTGGTTTTTATGCCCAATGTCTTCAAATTGCATGAAACGTCGAGATCTACTGTCATCTTGAAAAATATTTCCGTCTGAAAAGCTGATTTTTGGCGAAAACTTTTTTTTTATATAACAGTAAATCTCGTCGTTTCATGCGTTTTTAAGACATATGGCATTAATTTTTTGTTGAACCCCGATTTCCTGGCGATTTTCTGGGCGATTTTTCGATTTTCAGAAAACTTCAATTTGCTGTAAATGAAGTCCAAATGAGCTAATATGCTGCATATGGTATTTTATCGTGCAAATCAACATTTCGCAGGAAGTCCCATATGAAAAATCGATATGACGATTTTCATTGGCACCCTAAACCATATATTGTGCCTCGTATTCCGATAAACAAGTATGTCTCAGAGTGTCGATTTTTGACAAAAAAATGACAGTAGATCTCGACGTTGATTTGAGAACCGCGGCTCAATTGAGAGTCGCCAAAGATTTTTGTCTTTGTATTTGTCTTTGTATTTGTCTTTGTCTTTGTTTTTGTCTTTGTCTTTGTATTTGTATTTGTCTCTCTCTCTCTCTCTCTCTCTTTCTTTTCCTCTCTGTCTTTATGTCTCTCTCTTTATATATTTCTCTTTTTCTATCATTCTCTCTATCTTTCTCTCTTTTTCTCCCTCTTTCTCTGTTCTTCTCTATTTTTCTCTCTCTTTCTCTGTTTCTTATTTTTTTCTTTTTCTCTCTCTGCCTTTGTCTCTTTCTTTTTCTTTATCTCTGTTTCTTCCTTCCTCTTCATCTGTCTCACTCTATTTTTCTGTTTCTTTCTTTTTTCTCTCTCTCCTCTCTCTCCTCTCTCTCCTCTCTCTCCTCTCTCTCCTCTCTCTCCTCTCTCTCCTCTCTCTCCTCTCTCTCCTCTCTCTCCTCTCTCTCCTCTCTCTCCTCTCTCTCCTCTCTCTCCTCTCTCTCCTCTCTCCTCTCTCCTCTCTCCTATCTCTCCTTCTCTCTCTCCTCTCTCTCCTCTCTCTCCTCTCTCTCCTCTCTCTCTCCTCTCTCTCCTCTCTCTCCTCTCTCTCCTCTCTCTCTCCTCTCTCTCCTCTCTCTCTCCTCTCTCTCCTCTCTCTCTCCTCTCTCTCTCCTCTCTCTCTCCTCTCTCTCCTCTCTCTCCTCTCTCCTATCTCTCCTCTCTCCTTTCTCTCTCCTTCTCTCTTCTCTCTCCTTCTCTCCTCTCTCCCCTCTCCTCTCTCCTCTCCTCTCTCTCCTTCTCTTTCCTTTCTCTCTCTCCTTCTCTCTCCTTTCTCTCACGCCTTCTCTCTACTCTCTCTCTCCTTCTCTCTCCTCTCTCTCCTTCTCTCTCCTCTCTCTCTCTCTCTCCTTCTCTCTCCTCTCTCTCTCTCCTTCTCTCTCCTTTCTCCCTTTCTATAACTCTTTTTTTCCTCTCTTTCTCTCTATCTTTCTTTCGTTCTTTCTCTTTTTCTGTTTCTTTATCTCTCGGTGTTTCTGTTTTTCTTTCCATCTTTTTTTCTCTCTGTTTCTCTCACTTTCTTTCTGTCTTTCTCTCTCTTTTTCTCTTATTTTGGATGCTGAATAAAGATCTCAAATCTAGGTTCTGATTTCAAATGTATGAGAAAACGTAAATTGAAATCTGAAATCGAGATATGGGAAAATTTAGAATTCTTACTCATAGATTCGAACCTGGAGTTGGCGGCTGAACCGTGAAATCGGAAATATTTCTAAATCAATTATCCGAACAGTATTTTGGATTCTGAATCGGGATTCTCATTTGAGAATCCTACTCCAGTGATCTGAATCTTGCTGCTCAATTGCGAATCATAATAAATATTTTTAACTGGAAAGCTTAATTCGGAATCTGAATCGGGATTCTGGATCCGGGGTCTGAAAGAAGGCATTTTTTATATCATGATTATATGAAAAATCTTTGGAGCATGAAGGCTACCGTATTCAGAACCTGGAATCTACAGACTGAACATGGAATCGGCTAACTAGATCCAAATCCAGACATCCAGATGTTGTATTCTGAATCATTTTTCATTTTTTCATTTTGGGGTTTGAATCAAAAATCAAAATTAGGGATCAAAATTTGACTCTGTGGATTTGGGAAATCTGATTCGGGAATTCAAATTTGAAACCTAAATCCGGATTCGGGATCTGAGAATTAAGTGTAGATTTTTCTACTGGATTCAATGATCTGGAGAACGTATCTCGATTTTGGATTTAGAATCTGGAGTCTAGAAGTCTGGAATCGGTATTTTGAATTATGTAACCGGCATTTTAATCGGGAATTTGAAACTCGGAATTCAAAAATCAGTATTTGTAATCTGAGAGCTCCACATCACACATATGAGGGGCTCAAAATGAAATCATCGATTTCTCTACATCGATTCTCTATTTTGGCCATAACTTAGCTGTAAACACATTGCCCAGCTGTATTGTGAAAGATAGGTGAGTACCTAATCTGTTGGATTGTATAGCAAACTCAAAACGTGTATAGCAAACTGGAACGCTTTTGCAGTTTAGTTATCAACTAAAGAAAAAAAATATAGGAGGTTATGTTCAAGACACGACCACATTGATGACGTAGAACCACGCTGTTATTTTGTTCAAGTCCTTCGTTTTGTACTCTTCTTCTTTGTGCGAAGACATGTCATGACGCAAAACAAGGAAGAACAAGCGATGTTCATTGATTCGTATCTAGAACGATACTGAAAGTTGTCCTCAGCAAGATCCAATATTTATGCTCTAGGCAAATATTCTTCTTCGTTCTTCATCTTCTTTTTCTTTTCTTTGTTCATGGAGACTTTGAATCATTCCAATAAGTTGCTCGCTGCTGACGGCATGGGTAGGGAAGCTCCCAAATGACAAATGTATGGGAAAATGGAAATGCTTCTAATTTTCATCAATTTAAACCATTTACACACCAGGGGATTCTGGTATATAGCATAAGAAACAAATCTTAGGGAATTTCAGATTCGTTTGGTATGTAAATTGTCAAAATCCGTTTGCGGCAAAAATAGTTATTAACGTTAACTTTATTTTATAAAAACGTAGCCTGTTTTCTGATCTGGCACCCTTAATGAAACGCGTAGTTCTACGTCAAAAGTTGATGAAGAGAAATCTATCAAGTCACTTACACTCCTTTCCTCATATTATGCCCGGAGCTCCGTGTTCTGGCTGGGACATTTTTCGTTGAGAAACTTTCTTCCAATCTTTCAACTTGTACACTCATCTTCTTGAATGTGTCATTCAGGATACAATCAACGCGTGTGTTATTTGGCATAGAAATCTGAACCAAGTCCGTATTATGACGCAAGTAAGGTTACGTCGAGACAGCGAAGTTTCTCGAGCATCGTTAGTGTCATCGAAAAAGAAGAATCTGAGGGTTATATAACGTTCACCCGAAAACCATTTGTCCACAGCGTGTTCACCCGGATCACACTTACTCGAATGTAAGTGAGTGAATGAGGCTGTGAGTAAATGAATCAATGAGTGAATGAGTCGGTGAGCGAACGGGTTAGTGAGTTAATGAGCGAATGAGTTAGTGAATGAATGAGTTGATGATTGATTAAGTTAGTGAGTGAATCAGTTAGTGAGTTATTGACGGAATGGGTCAGTTAGGGGATGAATCAGTGAGTGAACAAGTTAGTATGTTAGCGAGTCAATGGTTAGTGAGCGAATAAGTTAGTAAGTTAGTAAGTGAATGAGTTAACGAAGTCCAGATAGCAGCTAACTCGCAGCTTCAAAGTTGGAATATAGTTGAGCTAGCGAGTGAATCAAAGCATGAATGAGTGTGTAAATTAGTGAGAGGATTTGGAATATGAAGTCTGGTATTTGAATTCATAATAGTATTCGAATATGACCCGGGAACTGGAATTAGGAACTAAGGGTAGAACGATCAAAATTTGGTCAACTTAAATTTGAGGTATTTCTTTTGAGTGTGTACCTACAAAACTTGAACACCCTTCGTTTCATACGATTCTTCTATTTTGAACGAGAAACAACGTTCTTGATTTTAATATTTAGTATTATATAATAGTAATATATTCAAAGGGTGTTCTTCATAGCATTCAAATCTTTTGATTTAAAATGTTCTTATATGTTCTTATAATGTTCTTACATCACATTCTCGATGCAAACACAGACAAAACCTATTGGCATACTCATAGTAATAGCATCTTTTTTCTTCTCCATCTCCCTTCTTTCAGATATAAAATGTCCGTCTTCACTAACAGCACCACCTTCTTCCAAAGCGGTACCTCGGCCCAATTCGAGTACGTGCTGGGGCTATACCCGCAGGCCTTGAGGCTACGAGCGGAAAAACGAGGCACCGGCAAAAAGTCCGAGAAGCTGATCCGACTGGACGAGTGGTACCAGAACACGCTGCCCAAGCTGATCAAGAGTCGTGGCAAGGATGCCCACCTGGTGCACGAAGAGCTGGTGCAGACGATGGAATGGAAGCAAACCCGGGGGAAGTTCTATCCGCAGCTGACCCATCTGATCAAGATCAACACGCCGCGCGCCGTGTACATGGAAACGAAGAAGGCGTTCCGCAAGCTGCCCAACCTGGAGCAGGCGCTGAATGCGCTGTCGAATCTGAAGGGAGTTGGCATCACGATGGCGTCCGCACTGCTGGCTGCGGCGTTGCCAGAGAGCGCCCCCTTCATGGCGGACGAGTGCCTGATGGCCGTTCCGGACTTCGAGAGCATTGACTACACCGCGAAGGAATATCTGAAGTTTGTGGCGAGTATCCAACAGACGATGGATAGGCTGAACAAGGAAATTCACGCTGGAGGAGACGAGACCGAGAGCAACGGAGCCGAGGAGAATGGGGATGGGAAGGTGAAGAAGTGGACGGCGCACAATGTTGAGTTGGCCCTATGGGCTCATTATGTTGCAGTTGACCTGCAACCGGAGCTGCTGAAGGATATGCCGGAAAGTAATGGGGTCGTGGCGGCGGCGGCGTCGAACGGTAGCTCCCTGGATGCGGATCATGACGAGAACTCACAGAACGGGGCACCCTCGGATGAGAGTAATATGGACAGCGACACGGTGCTTACCAATGGAAACACCAACGTGGACAGTATGGATGGTTCGGAGAATGGAACGGTTGGAGAGTTGGAGAACTCGGCGGCGCCCACCGCAAATGACGACGCGAAGGACCTTCCCGCCGATAGCTTAGATGATTGCACCAAATCCGGCGACAGTTTAGATGAACCTCCGGCCGTGAAAGCTACCACCGCAGCCGTGGCCAGCCTCTGCACTGCCGACGCGGAGGTTGCGGTCGACAGCGATTCTCAGAGCAGCAACAGCCAGAAGCGTCCGCTCTACTGTGACAACAATTCCGACGAACAGCCAGAGATAAGTGCTCCCAAGCTGTTAAAGCTGTAGAGACCAGGAGGACCACAGGACTGCATTCTTTTTTTTTTTTGCTATTATTTTTTTCATCTTTCACTCCCCCCTCCTGAGTTGGTTTTCCGGTATGAGAGTGCGAGCGAACGAACGATACGAGCGTGAGGATTTTTTTAAAGGAAAGCAAGAATGAGTTGTGGCTATGTGCGCGCGAGGATCGTGAGTATTTTGTTCTTATCCATCCCCCGATCACCGAACACCACTCCCAAACCACGCCCCACGTATTTATGACGCCTCTTGACGCCAGCAGACAGCCAGAGAGTAAGCAACAATGAAACAATAGGACAACAACCGTAACAATGCGATCCCTTCCTTTATACATTAGGTAAATCAGCTCGCAGAATCATCGTGTAGCGTGAATGTAGGGTTTAAGTTATGGTGTCGCTCCGCCCCCAAAATAAACAAAAACACACCCATCTACTACTATACTTGCTAGCTCATAATATATTGTATTTTACACGTAATTATTTTATTTACAAATCAGCATTATCGGATAGAATAGTAGCGGTAGATGACCTTTTTTTTCACCACAATTTTTTTTAAATGAATTTTGAAACACAAAAAACAGCAAAAGAAATACCCAATAATACAAAAGAAAGTGCGATCGTGTTAGCCTTAGGATTTTAGAAAAAAACGAGATGAAAAGTTTGAGCGAAAGAAAGAATCTATATTGGTTTGAGTTTTAATTCTGCCATCCCGAAGCACGCCCCCTTAAACTTCCACACGCGCATCGTTTTTATCGGTTCCGTTGATCTTTTTGACGTGGGACTACGTCTAACCGGAGTATATGGGGGGTAAAATGAAAACCCAAACACAGAACATGCAGGGAAAAATGAAAGATTCCGAATGCCTATAACTCGAACATTTCTTACTGGATCGGAAAGATGTTTGTATCAATTGATAGCTCACTGCTCACTGAATTTCTACGCATACCATTTGATGATTAGGTAAAAAATTAATAACCATTTGCTGCGATAGCGCCTATTGATTGATCAACATACATTCGAAGTACATGTCAAAATCGAAACTGAGTGCCTGAAGTTCATCAAATCAAGCAAATTCACGGTTCGAGAAGTACGTACACTTGAGAGTGGCGACTTCAGAGGGAAAAGTAAAATTAAATAAACGTTTGATAATTCTTCCGTTCACATATTTTGTCCTAAGCATCATACCAAACGTAAAAGGACTGTCCCTCAATTTATTTGTAACGAAAAACATAGTCTATCACAATCCATGAATTGACCTTACATGGCAATTTATTCAATCTCTTCATTCACAAAGCAAATATATTGTATTCGATTGAATTAGGAAATTGTGTCATTCAATCAAAAATTTAATCAATACAAACAAATGATTGCTAAGCTAAGGTAGTCCCACGTCAACCTTGCGGTTATATCATAGATATAACCTACCCATTTTTTCTAGTGGCGAACCAGTATTCACTATCGCCAGGTCAACGAATCCATTCGCTTTTTGTGGACAAAATGCAAATCCAAATGGACAATATTCCGCCTTCCCTGAGAGGAATACACCATTCATTGGCGCCATACCATAGGTGCGAGCCCCGTGAGCTAAAATAAGAGGTAAATGCAATTTCCATCCCATCGTGTGCGGAAATTCGATCAAGGCAATATTCCATCCGGTGCCGTTGTCATCCGGGGCTCGGAATAGTTCGGCCTGTAACCTTCGCGACTGAACAAAAAAAAACACAACAGTCACTTGTTCGAACTATCACCGGCAGTGAAAAGGGGATAAGCTTTTGTTTTGTATACCTGGAAAACAATTTTGCCAAACCGATCCATTGTGTTGCAAACCATTCCCGACGTTTTTGTATCGTTCCTTTTTTGTCAACTAAAATAAACGAAGTTTCTGATCGAAAACATAAACTGAAGTTCCCATAGTTGCTTGTTTGGCTCTCGGTAACAATGTAGCGCCTTACGTTTGCACCTAACCAAACTGAATCATTTGAAAAAGCACAAATGAGCCAACCACCACAAACTACAAATCAATATCCATTATGTCTGAACACAGAGAGCCAATAAAAACAAAAACAAACAAAAAAACGAAACGCTAATACCAACTGGAAAAATGTGACTTATTAGAAGCTAAGGCAAAATATTTCCCCTCCCAAAAACAAAACAACCGCAGCGCGCCGCATCTCGTGGGGATGCTCGTCCCAATTTTGAAACGCTCCACCTCTCCCTCTCCCCCTCCTCTTTCTCTTTTTTTTGACACGATAGTGGATAAGCTAAACCGATTTTTGCTTTTGTTTCTCACAATGTGAGACTGAGACAGAGACATAGAGAGAGAAAAAGCGGAACATGGGTGGATGACCACAAACTACAAAACATAGGATGGATGGATATAGGATATATATATATATATTTTTGATATGGAGTATTTATATCTCGAGTGACAACACACACACACACACCCTGCGATTGTGGAAAGAGACACTGCACCGGAAAATGGTCGCGTGTTGTGCACGGGAAGCACGCGCAGAACAACACTGTCTGTCGGTGGCGGCGGCGGTACTTGTGCGCGAAACTTTATGTATACAATTATTGTGTTTAGGATGTTGTTATCACATGCAACACAAATGGGACGACGTTCTTGAAGAAAGCAAAAAATTGAAAAACAAAGAAGGAAAGCAAAACAAAAACAACTACGGGCGTTGAAGTGAATCTATCATTTAATACAATCCATTTTAAAAACAAAATATACATATATATGAATGTTTAATCCGAAGATTATCGTGTCAGTTTAGAAAGTATACAAACAAACAAAAAAAACTAGAAAACAAATAAACAAAGAGATAAAAGAAATGAGACAAAAATTAAGAAAACACGTTAAGATTCTTTGTAAGTGAATAATAATCATGCTATTAAACCGGTAAGGATCTTCTTATATAAACACACACACACACAAGTAGGTTTACGAAACTAGCGATACATTGAATAAAAATGCAACCATCCAAAAATAGGCAAAAAAAAAATAGCACTGTTTTCATTCGATCCGAAAAATCCTGCTGGACTGCAATTACTGGCAACAGTTTGCCGAGAGCTATGGGTTTGGTTCTCTAAACACAGGTTAGCTTAGTTAAATTGCGATATTTTGACGTAGCACTACGTCTTCCGTTTCTATACTGGGGTGTAAGTTCAAAGTTTCGAAAATGAGAGCGTTACGTCGGAGCAACAAGATTTTGAGTGTTAATACCTCTTAATACGTTGGGCCCCGATTTTTCCGTGCTGCGCTTTCCATTCAGCCAACTCCCAACTCCCAAAGATACATTCAATGAGTATGATAAGTAGATAGATAATAGTCAGACATTAGACTAGGAAGTAGTTACATTTTGTAATACACCCGAATGCAAACCATATAGGGGAAATGAGGTTAAAATGAACAGGGTTAGTAAAATGAACCAAAGCTCAAACTTCGATAATTTAACTATAAACAAATTGATACTTCTTCATTATCCTATTCATAGAACATTTGAAGCTGTTTAAGACACCCTGTTATGCATGAAACTGTCAAATGTGAAAAATAATAAATGAAAACAGAAATTTCTCTCACGGTAGGCATTTTGATGTAATTTTGTGCGCATTGTATTTAAGGAATTTCCCGTGAAATTTAAATTATTCGACCTGATATCTTCGACAAATCGTCAGTTTGGACAACTGTTCACATATTCAATGAAAGGTAAACAAATATTTTGTTTGGTTTCAGTGCTTAATTCGCATTCGAAATTACTTTGTTGTTTGGGGCAAAATGAGCCACCACTGGATAACGACTAAGAATGTCATGTTTTCCAAAGCTGATCCACCTCATCGATTGTTGCTTTTCAAGGGGTTCCTTTGGTGGCTTTGACCCTGAAAAAAAATGCCACCTCAACCAAAACAAACCTCAATATTGAAGCGTTATGTGCTTCTTACTACCTTTTCGGAATGAATGAATGGTGAATGAGCTCAGCTTGATTCATACATGTACCTACTATTTCAATAATTATTTAAACAAATTTAGGTAAGGAACAACGCATAAATCTATCCCATTTAGCATGATATGTGTTATTGTTCATTTTACCACCACCATGTGATCATTTTAACCGCACGATAAAAAAATGATCGATTTTACATCTTATTTTCTTCTAATGAAAAATGTACTATTTTTATTGACGTAGGACTACGTCTTTCATTTTTATACCGGGGTGTAAAATCAAAGTTTCGAAAACGAAAGCGTTACGCCGGAGACCGAGATTTTGAGCGTTAATAGCTCCTAAACAATTGAACGAAATGGTATGATAAACACTTCGATCGAAAGATAAAATGTCTACGCGTTCTATACTTGTTACTTTCTGATCCAAAAACTTGTTTCAATAGTCTTAAATTTGCTTTCAAAATAGGCTATTGAAATCACCAATCGGTATATAAGCGAGCGCCGCTCGGAAATCCACTCAGTTCTAATTGAACAGCGATTGGAGCATGTTGTCGCTGTTGTGGTGAAGCTCTTCATTTATCATCAAAGCGCGGATGAACGGTGTCACCAAGAGCCTGTTTGTGCACCTTAGGCCAGAAGGGAATCCATCAGGAGGAGAGTGATGCTACAAACGGTTCCCCGGGAAGATCTCGAAGCAGCCGCTACACACACACACACACATACATGCACGGAATTCTTTCCGTTTGGATCGAGAAAGATCCGGAAAATAATCTGCCAGTTCCTCTAGGAATTTAAAAATACATTCATGTGAAAGAGTTTATTTGAATGTTTTCTATCCATGTAACACTGTGACCAAATATGTTTCAATCAAGTGCTATTAACAGATGGTTATCGAGTTAGCATTAACCACTGGTGGGCTTCCAATATCGAGGAAAATGTGGAAATATCTAATCGTTACTGAAAATAATCTGCCAGTTCCTCTGGGAATTTAAATTTACATTCATATGAAAGATTTTATTTTAATGTTTTCTATCCATGTAACACTGTGACCAAATACATTAGGTTTTGTGATTTTTCAATCAATCGCAATCAACAGGATAGCTTCTGAAGATTATTCTTCCCCATCAGTAGGATATTTCCGTATCCAATATTGGATGCATAAAACCTTGTGCCTCCAACGTAACGCTCTCGTTTTCGAAGTTCTCCAAATATTCATTCATTCAGAATGAATTCAGATTCAACTTCATACAAATGATCTCTAAATCAACGATAGTCCTACATCACCCTTGCGGTTATACCATAGATATAACCCACCTCCTGTTTTTTTTATAATGAAAACCGTTTGATGTCTTGAACATTATATTAACTATTATATTAATCGAAGAACGGAAATTGTAGCAGTATGTGGACGAAGTAAATGGGCATATTCCTTAGGGTGTTCATTTTAACCGATTTTCCCCTATATATTTTAATTTTCTTATTTTGTAACTGTCAGTCCCAGTCGGTCAGTGCTTTCCTACCAAAAAGCTCAAAGTCAGCACCTAGGGATCGACGCGGGGCTCAACGTGTTAATGAAACGGCTACGAGAAACAGAAGTGAAATATATCGAGGTGGAAGGAAAAAATATATATAGAAGGTTGTGTCCAACCTTAATGCCTGCTTCGCCATAACGTCAGTTTAATGCATTCTTGCAATGTCAAAGGCACCAACGAAGCCCTTATGATGACGAAAAACAAACAATGTTAACTGCTTGGAAAAAGACTGAATTATACCACACAGCTTGTACTCTGCTGTAACACCCATCGATGCGAATTCGTTGATGAGTTTGTCAAGAGCGACCGCCTTCACCACCAGCGGGGGGAGCTTGATTTTGGTTGCTGCCTGGGTAAAGGCGTTTACATTTTCGACCGACGCGCCGAAGTCGCCTACTTCGCTGTTGTTCGATGCGGTGTCACACTCGCGAAGGCTCGGTTCAGTGCGAGCACTTTTCACTGCACCAACATCGCGTGTTTCTCTAGATGACGCTTGCCTCGAAATTTGATTGCCCCTTGCAATGCATTCGCTTTTTGCAGTGCTCGAGCCAGCCTTCCTGTTCTTCTTGCCCATCACACACTACGCGAAGCGCCCGATTTATGACGCGGAAAGAAAAACACACGATACAAATAACGCCAAAAACGAACTGAAAAAACCACACGACGATATCCAAGTTGGATTACCACTGGTGGGGTCCAATCTTAGATCGAAGCGCAGCGAAAGCAAAGTGAACTGGACTGGACAGTCCGATGCCGAATGAAATTTTGCCTTAGCGAGATCCACTGTTTATACTCTAGGCAAGTATTCCCCTTCATTGTTCTTCTTTTCCTTTTTTCACGCAGACTTTAAATCCTACGATTTCCCCTTCGCTGTTCGTCGATAAGTTGCTCGTTATTGACAGCGCTGTTCGGGAAAGCACACAAATGGACAGAACAAATGTATGAGAAAATGGGAATGCTTAAAGTTTTCATGTATTTTAACCATTTACAAACCAGGAGATTCTAATGTATAGCATATCAAACAAATCTTAGGGAATTTCCGATTCGTTTACTATGTATATCGCCAAAATCCGTTCGCGGCCAAAATAGTTATTAACGTTAACTTTATTTCATAAAAACGTGACAGGTTTTCTGATTTAGCACCCTTCCTGAAAGACGTAGTTCTTCGTCAAAAATCTTTGAAACGCACATAAGAAAGCCGAAAGATTACATGAAAAATCGTTTCGTTGAAATCGTAAAAGCTTCGTGAAATTGGTTCAAATCAAAATGAAATAACTTGTTTTGTACTAGTGTTTAAGGATCCTTCGAGATAACTTCCGACTGTATCAACACTTTGGCGTCCGCACGTTTCGTAAAGAAATATTCGCTTGACGCCGGTAGCGCTAATTCGGATTACTTGGCTTGTCGCCGCTCGTTCTTGGCATTATCGGGAAATTATAAATTGTTCAGTTTTTCGCTTCATTCGAAGATATACATACGTAAATATTACAAATCTGTTCATATTCCTCCCACTATATGTCCATGCGGCTAATCATCGAAAAAATGTTTCACTTTTCGGTTTGTTTTGACGCAGGATTGAGTCTTTCGGGAACATATTGGGGTACAAATTGAAAATCGAAAATCGAGCACATCGGGAAAATTGTACAATTTCAAATGCTTATTAAAACGTTGAGTGCCACGGTTTTATAGTGATTCAATGGAAATTTAAAAAAAAGTATTAGGGCCATAGTTTCTTATGGCAGTGGAAGGTATTTTTGTTCGAAAGAGAATGCTTATAAGCTTATATGCTTATATTAGTTACCTTTATTATCATATGTTATACTGTCAGTCACCGGTGACTGACGTGGCAGTCAACGTGTTAATCAGTCACTTCATGATGGATTGATGAGATTTTTGCGTCAATCGATTTCGGCACTCCTTAACATTTTGTTACATTGAATAAAATAATATATGTCATGAAAAAAACTATCGAACAATTGAAAATTCTCAACCCCTATCCTAACGGAAATACCCACTTCTGATTGGTCGAAATTGACAACACATGCGGCGGCTCATGTACTTACAATTACTGGTCAGTTATTTCCTGATGGATTTAAAAATAAATAATAAATAATATATTACGTGAAACTAACTATCGAACACTCGAAAAATCCCCAAACGGAAATACCTCATTCTGGTTGATCGAAATTGAAGATACGGAGAAATCGGCATTGCCAAAACATCAAAGTAGGGGGAACTTTTATCCCACCGAAATATATTCCCCAACAGAGATTTCTAAATCAAGGTGCCAGGAGAAATCAGCATTGCAAATATATGCAAGTAGGGGGCTTTTTATATTGCGAGTAAGGTGAGTGATACGATTATTTCTAGCAAATAAAATTTGTATTAGGAACCTTTGGAAAATCACCTTTTCCATTTCAAATATATTTTCTCTATATTAAAGTAACATGTTTTTACTGATGAGAAAAATTGATAATTGTGTTCGATATTGATAATTATTTTATACAACATTGGTGAGATTTTTTTCTTCATTTCATCCGTACAAAACACAGGAGGCATTTCGTCTAAGGCCACAGTCGGCGGTTTTCATCATACCTCATTCCACTTCGGCATCTTCTATCGTAAGACGCACCATCCAACGATTAGGACGATCCTTCTGTCATCATCACTCGATTGTAAATACTGGTGAAATGAACAAACAATGCCCAACAACCAAACATAGCGGCTCTTTTCAGGGCCTCCAAATCATTATCAATGAGTTTATCGATGTCATTCTTCAAACATATCCAAAATCAGCATGCAACAGATAGCCTAACGGAATCCTACGTCAACTATGCGGTCGTGTCTCATACACAACCTTCCTATGACTTCTTATTTTAGTAAAAACATTGAAGAACATTCGACCGATTAATTCGAAAAACAGTATATTGAAATGCAAGAAACTGCATTTAACTTTGGAGAAACATGAGTTTCGAAAGATATAAGTGAAGTTCTTCTTAATATGTCCGTATTCCCCCACCTCCCCTACTTATAAAAACATAAAACTTGTTGGGCGTATGTAAGTTATGATTACCCAAACAAAACCCCAACAGAATGCATTCAGGCGTACCTCAATCTACAACTCGACTATCTCATTTCATTCTTCCCCGATAAATGGATTTTATTGCACATTGAAGTGACTCAGCTCAAAATGAATTCGTTTCTCTCTCATGTATCACGTATGCATGTAGGTATCAATGTTTTAGTTCAACGTGGTTTGACATATACACCCTGTCCAACTTCTATAAGACCACCATGATTTATTTTGTTGCAACACAATCAGTTAGAATTTCAACAAGATACATTCATACATTGTAGAATGCTTAGAATAAAGTATATTTAACGTCAATTTCGTTCGAAAGAGTTGTTTGTTTATTTATTGTGCTTAAATATGACGATTTCAGCTGTCCAGTTTCTACAAGACCATTTCGAAATTCATAACTATTGTCAATGAAAAATTCGAAACGATCGGCTGATTTATATGTCAATAATTGGTAATCTTGCCATTTCGGCTCATAACCTGAAAATTCGTGTTGGCATACTATTTACGAAATTTTGCTGAACGTATTTCTCGATATTCTTCCATGTTTCCGAAATTGCGACCTTGAGCTCTTCAATCGGCTTACCCTCAGTGTAGATTTTGCGTACAAGGATCCCCCTAAGATTTTCTACAGGATTCAAGTCTGGAGAGCGAGCCGGCCATTCTCAAAAAAATCAGTTTTTGGTCCTTAACCCTTTCACGACCAAGGGAAATATTTTTCCCTTATACGAAAATCGTTATCGATTGTTCAATTATTATTGAATCGATATTTTATTTTACTGAATGTCAAAGTTAAACGTATGTCCAAGGCAGCAAATATGTTTCTGAACCAAAAAAGAAAAGAACTGTCAAACATGGTCATATAATAAATGTGTATAAGGTATTCGTAGAATACCTTAAATAACTATTTATTTTACTTTTCTGATTGTTTTTATTATGTTTCTTGTGTTACATTGTATTACAAAGCAACAAATAAAATATCGATATAATAAACTTAACTCTTCATTTAGTTACTTTTATGGTCCATAGGGAAAAATATTTCCCATGAAATTATAGGAAACCTATACACCCTGCAATGTTGTTCTGGTGATATTCTCTTATTTTACACCCACAATAGCTAAAATATTGTGTTGTATTGGCATATTTAGTCTTGGACATCTTATGGTCCTGAAAGGGTTAATCCATCACTTAGTTTCTTTGCTGATATGAATAGTAGCATTGTTTTGCTGGAATGTGAATGTTTTGTGACGAAATTATACGAACATATACGTAATCCTTGAATAATGTGAAACCTATCTTGAGCTTTCCGGTTGCAAAGAATCCCGCCCAAACCATGCACGAGCCTCCTCCAAAATTCCTGGTTGAAAAATACTATTCCTTCTTCCGTATACCCGTATACAATAGGACCATCCAGATTCAACTTTTTTCCGTCAGTGAAGATAAGCTATACAATGGAGAGTTTTTCGTTATGGTATATAGCAAAATGTATTCTTTTGGAAACTTTTTAGGACGTAGAACTACGTCTTTCAGGAAGGGTGCCAAATCAGAAAAAAGGTCACGTTTTTGTGAAATAAAGTTAACGTTAATAATTAATGTTCACAGCGAACAAATTCCGATAGTTTGCACACCAATGGAATCGGAAATTCTCTAAGATTCGTTTAATATACTATACAATACAGTCCACTAATGCCTAAACATTTTAAATTAATGAAAACTTGAAGCATTCTCATTTTCCCATACATTTGTTCTGCCGATTTGTGTGCATTCCCGAACAGAGCTGTCAATAACGAGCAACTGATACATTCGTTTCTGCCCGTTTTCAGCATATTTGGTTTAAATAAGCCATCCTCGATTTGAAGCCACTATCATTATTTGTGTGGACACCGACTGGACAATATCGTTGCTGGACGAGCTGGACGACGAGGGATCGAGTGCCTTTCTCAAGGCAATGAGGGTGGGGGTGTAGTGCAGGAGTAGAGTAAAGTTTTCCAAGGGCCTTTCTCAAGGCTAGAGACGAATGAACTGAAATAGTTTTAAATCTTTATAATACAAACCTTGAAGCCACGCCACTTCTCGTTTGGTGGTTATCGAAGCAACATGGTTGCCGCAGAGCGTCGAGCGGGAGAAGATTGTTTTCTTGTCGGGTGAAGGAGGAGTATGGAATAGAGTTTCTTTCCACAAGGGCCCATGTCAGGGCTAGAGGCGGAAACCAAAAATAGAATAGAGTGAAAACACAGATGAGAGTGAGCATAACACAACGAGCGGATATCATTCATGCCTAATGCTGATTTCACACACATACACACGACAAAGAAGAGCAGCATACGAGAATTTTTTGTGCTAGTGCGGATATGGAAGAGTATCCAGAATTTTGGAATATAGATATACACTGCATTTATTTAGATAAACGTATATTACATGAATGTATACTTTCAGATTCCAGCAGGGTAACCTTACTGTTGCATGTTGTGGGGTTCGATCACATCTCAAGCGGAATATATGAGCAAAAGGGTTCATAGTTTGTGATCGATATCTGAGTGGGAAGGAGAAACCCTGATGCGAGTTGAACAAAATAAACGAAAAGTGCTTTCGACTCTACTCGACTCTTTCGAGTCTACTGAAGTAATAAAAAATTGAATAATATCCGAAGTGATAAACAAGTGGATTGAATAATATAATTCCGTAGCTCTACGTCGAAAACTGCGGTCGTGTCCTAGATACAACCCATTACAATTGTTTTTTTTGTTATAACACAAAACAAAGGAAAATCGATTTTCCATTTCTTCCTGATATTGTTGACCACTACAACTACACACACCACTGTTTGTTTTTATTTCACAAAATTGAACTCGGAGACAAAGTGAATTAAAATGTTGTTTAAAATTCCTCCCAACTGCACGCTATTTACTAATACTACTCTGCTAACTGTCTAAGTTCGTTAATTTGAGTTCACGGTTGATAAAGAATGATGCTGTCCATCAATGGTGTAACTACTTTTTTACATCAGAAATCAAGTTTTCGTTTCATTTTATATAGAAGGTTGTGTAACGAGATTCGTGTCAGGGGGAGTAGTAGTGTGGATTGAAGTCAGGCAAATTTGTATTCATTAGTCACGTCAATTTGAATAACCATTTACTAGAATAGTTCATCAGTCATCCCCGCTCTCGACATTTTCTAGTCAATTCCAATCATGTTGACGGTGTATGCCGAAGTAGTCCTAGTCGAAGCTACTGGGAGGAGAGTCGATTTTCATTTTCCATCCTCGAAGATTTCGGGCCCTGATAAATAGTGGCAAACAAAACGGTTGTACCCATATACTACTTTTCAAATTATGAGTATCTACCCACTTATATGAAAGCTGTACTTTATGTTTGAAACGCCGATTCATCATTCCAAGCATTCACTTTTCGCCAAAGTTCCTCGTTTTGCAATATTAAACGGATTATCAAATCATTCCAACCACAATCCCAATGTAGCACAAGCATTTTTCCACTGAGGACGCGGCCTTTCGAAGCGGATTACCGTTACGCGAATCCATCACCGCCAGTTATGGGACGATCTGTTCGATGGCGACGCGAACGACCGATGATAATATTACTAGCGGTAGAGTGCTTTGGTGGAAATTTGATTCCACTTTTAAGTTCAATTTTCTCTTTCAATAAATATGAATAAATCATTTCCCATACCTTTGCATCATATCCTGCCAATGCAAAAAAGGGGGAGGGGATATTTCCTCAATCGACCACAGTTAACCTAAATGCGCCACCCAACGCCATCATCACGACCACTTTTTGAACCATTTGTAGAGATTTCCCGGATTTATCCTTACATAATTTATGTCTATAAGCGCATGAAGAGCTGCTGCTGCAGCTGTAGAACGACTTTTATTAGATTATATGGTTTATGAGGGAGCTGGCACTGCTTCCTGCTGGCTTGCGTACGTATAAACTGTGTTTTCGTTGCATCCTCGCCCTGCTGCTCACAGGACGAGGACGAGTGCGGACAGGTGAAGCGTATTGTCCGCATTGCCACAACAGGAAGACAACCCGGTCCGTTCGTCGGCCGGCGAGCTATTCGCCAACAAATTGAAAGAAAATGAAGTGATGCGGCAGCTCTCTAGTCTAGTTGGGGCAGGATTGGATATCCGTTGATGGCAGATAGTGGCGCGAGGACTGAAATAGCGCCCGGGAGCGCCGGTTTCCGATGGATAGATGCATAGATATAGTGGCCAGACGAGAAGGAAAGATCCTTACAATAGATATGACGTGATGACAAAAGGTGAAATATGTATTTTGGTGTCAAGCGGAAGCGGAGCGCAAAAATCGATTTCCCGTTCGGTGCCATCTACCGTCCCGGGAATAAATTTTGATTCTTAATCGTATTCCTTGTTGGTCTTCTTATTTGACATTTCTTATTAAGCTATCAGTTATCGAGGATAGTGAAATACAACGATAATCTATCGTTGATTACTTTCTATCGCAACGGTTAGGATTTCCAAAGAACACCAATTTGAGACAGAGTGAGAAACAATTCAAAGTTGCCCGAAAAGTAATTGCCGATTTTGATATGAGATGGGATGGGATGAACATCATTTGAAGTTTAAACTCTCAAGTCGGACCTGAATAGGTAGGTTGATTTGCTCGGTTTATTTTGTCGCGTTCGTTGTGCGCTCTTGTCTCCATCTTCTATCGCGGAAATTGTATATGTGGCTGTGCCGTATCGATTTTATCACTGAGGAATGAAGAATCGCCAATTGGCAGCCCGCGCGAGGTTTACTTCCGTTTCATTATTCCATCCTCTTTTTCATATGCAAACGAGTGTTTTTGTGTTGAGTGCATGATGTAATATGCTAGAAGGAATGTGTTTTTCTGGACTGACAGCTTTCCCGGAGAGAATATGGCAATGAGAATTGGAGAACACACAGGGTGTGTCATACATAGCAAGATAAGTAACTATGATAAAATTAGAAATTTAAATTTAAAATCATAAATCATATATATCATATATATACATGTAAATACATAAATAAATATTCTTCCTTTAGAAAATCGACCACTCGAACCAACAATAATCCAGAGAATGAATTGAATTTGTGGCACACGTATTAAACATGAAAAATATACTTTCGTTCATGACTCTCATTTTACCATAGACTTAAATTACATTTTACACTTCTTTCCTTCCTGCTCTCTCCCGGTTTCCCTTTTTACCATGGAGAGAGAATACAAAGATTGTCAGCAGTCGAGTCAAAGCTATGTAACAGATGATCCGATTTAACGAAAGCTCCAATGAATTCGAAACACTAGAATTTCCAATGTCGTTCATATTCTTCCAAAACTGTCCGATCAATGCTCTCTTCCACAACTTCACGGAATATATCGCCGGTTCGTTTGATTTTGGATGGGTTCTCTCGGTGGCCTTCTCGGGCTGCTCGCGGATGGAGGAATCCAATCCCGACGGCGTGGAGATGTCTTTTCGTGGGCCTAAGGGGATGACCGGGAGAGCTCCTCTAGGACCAATTGAAACGACGAAAAAGCATACGCGCAGTAATAATTGAATATATTGTCAGGACGATTTCTCTAGAAGTATTTTCTCGGTGACCTTGTCAGGTTTCCCAGTTCGATACAGAATAGGCGTAATTAATAATGGAACATATTGCCGGCTCGGTTGGTTTTGGAGGAATTCTCTCGGTTACTTTTTTAGGTTCCCCACAGTTAAATCTCCGTCGGAGTGATTGAATTTCGATAAAAAGTACGTGCGATGAATACTAGAAAAAAAGCCGGTCCAATCTATTTTACAGGTTTTCCTTCTCAGGATACCATAATCTCTGCCACGTATTGTAACACATGCGGTTTTCGGATTTTTGTTTCGTCGAGTGGTCGATAGTTCGCGTTCACATAATCACATCACTTACCTCAGTGAATCCTGATTTTTACCTCTCCCTACTAACAACTATCCCTCCCATGATAAACGCTAGGGAACCACGCTATAGAAGCGACCCTTCTGGCCTTCGGGCGGCGAATATCATACTAACATTCCTTCCCTTCCCCTGGTGACTGTAAGGACGTGGCCGGCGTCGTTATTGATCGTTTAAAGCTCGAATCACCGAAAATTGCACAACGAGAATGATTTGCTAGTCATTCTGTGTGTTCTTTGTGCAATTTGGTTGGTTCAGGTCAATCACGGAGAGCAACTACGAAGTGTACAGTCTACCCAAGCTCAAGCTCAAGCTCAAGTCGAACCTGAATAGGTAGGTTTTTGACACTTTTTTGAAATCGATGTAAAAAATTTAAATATATTTTTTTTTCTTCAATGTAATAAATTATCTATTGTAGGTTCTAAAATTGTCTTTCGGTTTGCGACGCGACCATTATTTATTGAACAATTAATCAACAAATGCGAAGGGGAAATGTTTCATTCAAACAACAATATCTCTGTATTGGATGGCCCTACAGGAATTTTATAGGAATCAAATGAAAGCTGGTCGTCTAATCCAATAGCAACTCCATTGAATTAGTTGAAAAAAAATGTGTTTGTCCAGAAAACTCTTGAAAAAACTGGAAGAAATCGATATTTTATTTCTTCCCGATATTTTTGTTCACTGCATCTACACACACTAAGATAAAAATTCGATAATATTCCAAGTTAAATATTCCTTGAGAATTTACGCTTTGAAATGATGAACATCCCATCTTTATGCGCTCATCTTCTTCTTTTTCTTATATGGCACTAACGTTCCTAGAGGAACTCCGCCGTCTCAACGTAGTATTACTTGCGTCATTTTCATTAGTACTTAGTTGAGATTTCTATGCCAAATAGCACGCCTTGAATGCATTCTGAGTGGCAAGCTCTAGAATACGCGTGACCACTGTGCAAGTCAGAGGAAATTTCTTTGAAGAAAAATTTCCCCGACCAGAACGGGAATCGAACCCGAACCCCCGGCATGTTAGGTTTGACGCTAACCACTCGGCCACGGGAGCACGTTATGCGCTCATACTATGTACAAAAAATTAGTATTATTTGAAATGAATAAAAATCGGCAATTACATTTCGGGCAACCCAATATAGTTCAATTTTTTCGTGTCTTCCGCCGACAGGACCTGCAACAACACCGCTGACTTGTCGTTACTATCCGCCGATAATGAGGAATCGGGCCCTGCCGGCGACCTAAAGACACCATGTCGTCCCTCAGGAAGTCGGCTTCGTTCCGGTCGAGAATTCCGGTACGGAGAAATCGAGTTTCCGCGAGACGCTGCATAAGCCCGCAGCCTTCGACATCGACGCGCGTTACCAGCGCTACCAGCTCGAATTATTGCAGTGGAACGGAAAGCGGCCGCTCCGTCGGCCCTATTGCTGCCAATGCCTGCAGCGGAGATGATGGCGGTGGGCAGCAGTGGTACGAGCGGAGGTACTCCTCGTCGAGCTATTCCAGCAGCGATGAGAGTCACGAGTCGGAAGGACCACTAAAGGTAAGTTGATTCTGCAGATTGTTACAAAACGGTGCTGAACTCCATTTGTGTTGTGCAAAATTAGTTTGCCGGAGATTCTGTTTTATTGTATCCTATGAGGAAGCTCTGCATTGCTCTGCCTGTGTTTCAAGAGATGGCCCAACAGTTAGACGTCTGTTACAAGTAAAACACCACTTGCAACAACGGTCGGGCCGCTACTAACCTCATCCTACTCGGGCGAATTCTTTTAAATTCTCGTGCCGTGAAAACAGATTCTTGGATTTGTGAATGTGTCGAATTTGTTGAATTCGTTGAATTAAAAAACAAGAAAAAATAATTTATGATAGATTTACCTATTTTGAGATAAATTTTAATTCTAATATTCTCAAAATTGAAAAAACTGAAACATTTAGGAAAAAAAAAATATTTTTGTTGACAAATTTACACAATTGAAGAAGTTGACAAAATTGACGAAATTGATGCAATGTGGAAGTTGAAAAAATAGAAAAAAACAGTAGAAACAAAAACTTGAAATAAAATAAAAAAGACTTAAAAAACAGAAAAAAATTAAAAAGGTTTAAAAAATTAAAATAGAAAAAAAATAACATTCTTAGGTTGTAAATTAGGAAATAGATAAACGACAACATTAAATAAATTGACAAACTTTAAAAACTCCGGAAGCTTGGAATGGAATGTTTTAATGCATCCTCCATATAGTCCGGACCTCGCATCAAGCGATTATCACCTTTTTCTTGCATTGCAAAACTTCCTGAGTGATAATAAATTGGGATCAAATGAAGATTGAAAAATCTATTGCTAGAGTCCTCTATGACTTCTATGAGAGAGGCATTATGAAGCTACCTTAAGAATAGCAATAAGGTGTACAACAAAACGGTGCATATTTTACCCAAACCGGTTTTTGAAAATTTTAAAAAATTTATAAATTGACAAATTGTAGAATCAACGAAATTTATGCCAAATCGTTTTAGGAGTCGGTAGCAGCATCTCAGATTGCAATGAAATGTTTGGGTGCGAAGACGTTAGTTGCATACTTGAAATCTTCAAACAAAAATTAAACTACTTTTTGAAAAGAGCCAAATAGGTTTTTAAGAAAAATGAATCTCAAATTAATTTTTTTTTCAGTTTAATTATTTTTAATTCTTTTTTTTTAATTATTTTTGATGAAAATTAAAACAATTTCATTCTGCGATGTTTCAAAACCTTGTAGATCTTATAGTTTTAGAGTTAAAAAAAAATGAAAAAATAGAAAAATATTTGGTCCTTTTCAAAAGTAGTAGTAGTCCATTTTTTGGAGATTTCAAGAATGAAAAATCGCTCAATTGTCCAATGTCTTGACACTCACAACGTTTCACTGCAATCTGAGATGGTGTTGCCATGAAACTCGTCAATTGACAAATTGACAAATTGTTAGGTTAGGTTAGACATATTTACAAATTGATGAATAGACAATTGCCATTCTTCTAATTTTTTGACGTGGGACTACGTCTAACCGGAGTATATGGGGGGTAAAATGAAAACCTCAACACAGAACATACAGGAAAAAATGAAAGATTCCGAATGCTTATAACTCGAACATTTCTTACTGCATCGGAAAGATATTTGCATCAATTGATAGGGAATATTTCTACGCTTCTATCGCAATTTATTAAATGTTATTTTTCATGAGATAAACAATTGAATAACTGTAAAATGTTAAGCGTTATCTAAACGCCCTTACTGCCTCATTTTGATTGGCCCGATCTACGGTTTCCCTAACACAGCCATCAAAACCAAGCAGCCTCGGGGAAATCGGCATTGCAAATACGTGAAAGTATGGGGGCTTTTGTTCTCACCGAAATATGTTCCCTAACACAGACTTCAAAACCAAGCAGCGTTGAAGAGATCGGCATTGCAAATACATGAAAGTCGGGGGTATTTTTGTTCCGACTGAAATGTGTTTCCCTAACACAGACTTTAGAACCAAGGTGTCTGAGGAAATTGGCATTACAAATTCATGCAAGTCGGGGGCATTTTTGTTCCGACTGAAATGTGTTTGCCTAACACAGACTTCAAAACCAAGATGTCAGGGGAAATCGGCTCTGCAAATAAATGCAAACTGCGAGTACTTTTGTACTCGCTTGCCTTTGTGCAAACTAGAATATGTTTTCTTAACACGGTCTTCCGGGGGTACTTCTGCACTCGTATGTTTTTTTTGCACTCCGAAAAGTGTTTTCCTAAAACGGATTACAAAAGCGGGTACGAATACCATGCTTTGGCTCGGTTATTCAAGCTTGCATTGAAGGATATGCCTTCATATCTTCTGCTCTTTGAATTACTACGTATACCATTTGATGATTAGGCAATATGTTGATAACCAATAGCTGCGATGACACCTATTGATTAAACAATATGCGTTCGACGTACATGTCAAAATCGAAACTGAGTGCCTGAAGTTCATCAAATAAAGCAAATTCGCGATTCGAGAAGTACATACACTTGAGAGATGCAAACATCAGAAGGAAACGTAAAATAAAATAATTATTTGATAATTCTTCCGTTCACATATTTTGTCCTCGGCATCATACGAAATGTAAAAGGACTCACTAAAAAAAAAAGAACATAATCTATCACAACGCATGAATTGACCTTATATATAATTATACAATCTTTTTACTCACAAAGCAAATATATTGAATTCAATTGAATTCGGGAATTGTTTCATTCAACCAAAAATTTAATTAATGCAAACAAATGATTGCTACGCTTAGGTAGTCCCACGTCAACCTTGCGGTTATATCATAGATGTAGCCCACTCATTTTTTTTCCTTAAAATTTTTAAATTTATATTTTTTACAAAATTAAGAATAATAAAATTATGAAAAAATATATTTTTTTCAAATTTTTAATCTATTTATGATTTTTTGCATTTTTGTTTCTTTGAATGTATTAAATTTTCTCGTTTTTCAAAATTTTAAATTCAGAAAGTTTTTTTTTGTTTTATTTAAATTTTTCAAAATCAAATTGAAGAATTGTGAAGCAGACATATTAACAATTTTTTTTTCTTTTTGAAATTTTTCAAAGTTTTTTCTTTGTTTCATATTATTCTTGCGTACGTAAGAACGTATTGTACTTTTATAAGCTATATTTTTTTTGGAAAAAAAGAAAAAAGGAAAAAAAGGTGAAAAACTTTTCAAAAAGTAGTCTTTTTTTATATGCAAAGCTATTTAAATGACCCATAAACAATGGTCCAAGAAGCGCATTTAAGAGGAAATTTTGCGTCTAGAGCCCGACAGTTATTCTCTAGACAAAAACTATCTTTAACAAAATAGTTACATGTGATAGAGCGTTCATTTTTATGTTGTCAAAAATAGGGTGACTAAAATTTCCGATGAAATAAAAAAATTAACGTTGTTATCTTTATAGGAAGTGGTGAAGTTTGACAATATTGTTACCCCAAGTTATTATTAGCAACTTTGTAGAATAAAACGTTATTCTATTTTTGGGCCAATAAACAAAATGTATATGGTCGCTTCTCTAAATTCGATAATTTTTTTCCCTACCTTCATTGCCCATTTTCGAACAAAAAAATTGTTTTCGAGATGACACCAGATCTCGACATTTCATGCTTTTTTAAGTCATTTGGCATCGAATTTTTGTTCTTGATTTTCCAAATTTCCCTCACCCTGGAAGATTTTCAAGGATAAAAAAATCAAAACTTTGAGCGCTTTGAGGCACCCCTAAATCATGTTCGATTGAGCTGAAACTTTGCACAGGTCTTGTTTTGGACCGATAAACAAACTGTACGTGGTCGCTTTTTGAAAATAGATGATGATTTTTTTTCATAGAGGAACTGGTACAAATTCGGTACCCCATTTTGTTTTTTTTTTGGACTTAGCGCTTGGCCAATGTTCGGAATTTCTTCATATTACATCAGCTTATGAAGGGATCTATTGCGGACATTTCCCCGCAAACCGATTTAAAAAAATTTAATTTGGCTCGTAGCTTTGAGCATAGAAGTGAAACAACTCAAATTCGAGTACCCGAGATGCCTGGGTATAAATTTGGCACCCCATTTTTTTATTTTTTCAAATTAAAAGAATCGTCCTGAAATCACTGAAAATTGTATTTTTTGACAATTTTCATACAAAATAGAAATGAAGTACACTATCTTACGAAAATTAACTCAAATTTGACGAAAAAGCATGCAATTTTACAAAACAAAGAGGAACAAAAAAATTAATCTGTCAACGCAATCGATAATGTTTACATCATTATCAATGTAAATCTGCGGCGAAAAAAACAATGTTGCCAGACCGGGTGGGTTTTTATCCCCAAATAGGGCGAAATTTAATTTTGCTGCATGGGCATGCAATACTTAGCATAGTGTATCATCAACACTATGTTAACATTGGGGTGCCAAATTACTCGCTTGTCGAATTTTCACTTTGGAATAAAATCTATGAAATTTATGATTAATATCTCAATACACTTACTCGAATTCGTTGAAGAATATCAATTGCTTGATCCAAATCAGCTTTAATATTTAAAATCGGCTCACTATTCGATTTTTTATGATTTTTCAAAAGACGCACATGAAAAATTTTCGGGATTTCAAAAACAACAAAACATAATTTTTTTTAAAAACACAGATGTTTTGGGTTTTTGGCATCTGACGTTTGTTACTACATTTCTAGAACACTTTTTTTTATTCACCATCAGAGTGCGCTCATTTCCGCCAGAGATGCGGGTGGGTACCAAATTACCCACGGGGTACCGAATTTGTACCAGTTCCTCTACATATATAACATAACCATCAAAATGAATGCGAAAAAATTTGAAGAATTATTATTATGGGATAATATTTGAATAAAAAATCACCTGGCATCCCTATTCGTTACCACGAAGTGAAGCTTGGCAGTTTGAGTGTGTGAAGCATATATGGTGGTGGATCACCGCGAGAGATAAACATATAATTGATAACATAAAGCAATTTAATGCTAAAGTATGCTTTGTAACCAGTTCGATACAGGCCTGTACTGATTTTTGATGATCAATTGTTAACATATTTTTCGGAACTACAGGTTTTTTTCTTTAGAGATTCTGACTTTTCTATCGCAAAGAGTCCACCAATGTGGGATTTTTAATTGATGAATAAGGCGAAAATGTTTGGTTTGCTGGTTTGCTCATGACGACAGATCATATTCTCGTCAATGTTGCAGATAAATTTTCCAAATCGAAATAACCATCGCGATTATCAAACATTTCTACTACCATCATTCACCACAACCTTCACTCTCGTTATAAACAGTTGTAAACCGAGCGATATCGGCAGTGAGAGGCATCGGAACAGACCATCATTCTGTCAGATGTCAGATACAAATGAGTGTGTATCGCAGATGAGTATTCGGATCACACGTGTCGTGAGAGAAACTGAGTGACTATGATCGGGTTTTTTTGTGATATTGGCGGTGATGGATTGCAGCACTGGCAGCAGGATGTAAAATAAATGGCCGGTGTGGTAGCGCGTCATACCATTTTTCTTATTTTTGATCGTGTCATCGTTTAGGCGGAAATTGCTTAGAATTTTTTTCAGAACCCTCTCAACACTTTACGGACCGCTCACGAGTTTTCTCGTTTTCGCTTTCTTTCTTTACGGACTTGTATGAAAGTTTTTGTTGCGTGCAAGTTTCTGTTCAATGTCTGGCTGGGTTTCAAGAATAATGAATTATTTTAATTGAAATAAAATGATTGTTTATCAAGTAACATCTTTCACAATCATGCTCATTAGATAGAGATTTGAATCATTCATCTTTCCACATAATTCATTCTTTCTTGATCGTGACAGAGAAAAGTTACAGAATTGTATATAACCTTCCATACAATACATTTCATTTTCACCGTGAAGTGACGTTCGTGATCAGGCCCATAGACTGAAACGTGAGCATGGGTCAATATAGGAAAATATACAGAATTTTGGAAATCGAAAAAAGTTGTTCGAATAGAGTTATCGAAGTTATTCGATAGAGAAATATTTTATCTATCTTCCAGCCACAATTTTATTAATCGGAAAAGGGTCTGAGAAAAGCTATAGGCCAAGTTATATGGGAGAAATTACTTATTAAAAAAAAATTTAAAAAAATATTTGAAAAGACCCAAAACACATTCTCGAGATAGTACTTAATCGATATAAAAATGTTTTATCTTTCTTTAGCAGCTGCACAAATTGTATGGGCGAAATTAATTAATTTAAAGAAAATTTAAAATTGTTATTTTGAAGGACCCAAAACACATTTTTGAGATAATACTCATTGGATAGAGAATAGTTTTATCTTCAGCCAAATTTTCGTTGGCCGGAAAAGGGTCTGAAAAAAGTTTTGGGCTGAAATGTAACATGTATAGGATGTAGGATGGAAATTAATAAATTTAACGAAAATGGGAATAGAACTTTTTCACAATCGAAAAAAATTGAAGGAACAGAGTGCGAAGTCGAAATTTGTAGGCGATTTCGAAATGCTTTAAAATTGTGAAATATCGACG
Organism: Toxorhynchites rutilus septentrionalis; assembly: GCF_029784135.1. NCBI lineage: Eukaryota > Metazoa > Arthropoda > Insecta > Diptera > Culicidae > Toxorhynchites > Toxorhynchites rutilus. The sequence continues at coordinate 29,740,334 of NC_073744.1, read as the reverse complement.
CATGAAGATGGGATATAAATCACTTTAGAACATTATTTAAATGGATTTACACGGAATTTTTAACAGAGAACTTTGTATCTCGATGTATGGTCATCTCTAATTTAAAAAAATTACCTCATAAAAAAATGTTCACCACCCCGAAAAAACACCCTATGCCAAATATTAGCTCAATCGGACTTAAGGGAGAGTCGCACAATCGGTCAAAGTTTGAGTTTTTTGAAAATCGAAAAATCATCAAATGAAATCAGGGTTTTCGAGAAAAAAAATTTTGATGCCAAATGTCTTAAAATTGCATGAAACGACGAGATCTAGTGTCATCTCGAAAAAAATGTTTTGTCAAAAATCGGCATTTTGGGACTTTGGGACGAAAAGTATGGTGGTTTTAGGTGCCAATAAAAAAATTTTGAAAATCGAAAAATCACCCAAGGAGTAGAGGAAATCGGGGTTTTCGAAAAAAATGTTTGGTGCCAAAAGTATTAAAATTGCATGAAACGTCAAAGTCTAGTGTCATCTCGAAAAATTTTTTTTTGTCAAAAATCGACACTCTGGGACTTTTTTTCGGAGAACGAGTTGAAACGTATGGTTTCAAGTACCAATAAAAATAATTATCTCGATTTTTCACTCGGAACTCGCTGCGAAATGTTGATTTGCACGATAATATACCCTTTACAAAATATTAGCTCATTCGAACTTCATTTATTAATTCACAGACGTAAAAATTTGAGTTTTTTTTTGAAAAACGAAAGATCGACTCATTCGATGGTTTTAAAGTCTGTATTTTTAGGATGATTTCACTTGGAATGGCTCTGTTTTTTGACGTAGGACTACGTCTCACATTAAGGGTGCCAAATCAGAAAACAGGTCACGTTTTTATGAAATAAAATTAACCTTAATAACTATTTTTGCAGCGAACTGATTTTAACGATTTGCATACCAATCGAATCGAAAATTTTCTAAGATTTGTTTGGTATGCTATACATTACAATCCCAAAGTCTGTATAAGGTTTAAATTGATGAAAATTGAAAGCATTCCCATTTCCCCAAACATTTGTTCTGTTCGTTTGTGTGCTTTCCCGAACAGAGCTGCCAATAACGGGCAACTTATGCAGCCGCTAGAATAGAAACAACGAAGGGGGATAGCGAAAAGCGAATATTTGCGAAGTAAACTCCACCAAATGCATAGTTAGTAAGCTGTCGCTAGCGTATCAGTATTGCATCTCTTCTGAGGAAAATTTTCAGAAGCTTTCTGTGCCCGAAACATCAAACGTCGTTTATTCCGCTCGTTTTGTGTTTTATGTTTCCCCTCGAGCTGTGAACGCTAGCGGATATTTCACTTGAAGTGCATCTGGCACTGCATTTAACACAACCATCCGAGCCATGGCAAAGCAGGCGAAAAAAGGCAAGAGCGCAGAGTGATTATAGGTCGCTTCTAGCCATCAGTGTTTGGCTTTGTAAAGGGTGTGTCACATCAAATTGCATCACGGAAAAAACGCTGTAGAAATTCGCCCAGTAGACCGATCCTTTTGAAAATTTTAGACAGTAAAATAAAAACTATTAAACAACTTTTGGCATTTTCTTTTTATTCATACTTCGAGCCCAAGCCCGTATGTTCGCACCTTCCTCTTTACCCCGTCCATAAGGTTCTGTACAACGTCAGGTTGTAGTTTTTTTTGAACAGAAATCCATTTTCTCTTGAAGTCCGCCTCCGATTTTACAACTTTTGGGTTCTTCCGGAGGGCCTGCTTCATAATCGCCCAATATTTCTCTATTGGGCGAAGCTCCGGCGCGTTGGGCGGGTTCATTTCCTTTGGCACGAAGGTGACCCCGTTGGCTTCGTACCACTCCAACACGTCCTTTGAATAGTGGCACGAAGCGAGATCCGGCCAGAAGATGGTCGGGCCCTCGTGCTGCTTCAATAGTGGTAGTAAGCGCTTCTGTAGGCACTCCTTAAGGTAAACCTGCCCGTTTACCGTACCGGTCATCACGAAGGGGGCGCTCCGCTTTCCGCAAGAGCAGATCGCTTGCCACACCATGTACTTTTTGGCAAACATGGATACAGAACAACAGGCCTGGCAGCTGACGAAAGTTCGCTTTGACGTAGGTTTCGTCGTCCATTACCAGGCAATGCGGCTTCGTCAGCATTTCGGTGTACAGCTTCCGGGCTCGCGTCTTCCCCAGCATGTTTTGCCTTTCGTCGCGGTTAGGAACCTCCTGAATCTTGTACGTACGCAGGCCCTCCCGCTGCTTGGTCCGCTGGACGAATGAACTTGACAAATTCAGCTTATTGGCGACATCCCGGACCGAACTTCTCGGCTCACGTCTAAACTGCTTAACTACGCGCTTGTGATCTTTTTCACTGACGGAACATCCATTTTTGCCGTTCTTCATCTTCCGGTCGATGGTTAGGTTCTCGAAGTATCGTTTTAGTATTCTGCTGACCGTGGATTGGACGATTCCCAGCATCTTACCGATGTTCCGATGTGACAACTCCGGATTCTCGAAATGAGTGCACAGGATTAATTCACGACGCTCTTTTTCGTTTGACGACATTTTTCCAAATTTACGAAAAATTGACAGTGAAACATGACCAACGTGATCTATACACTCTTATCTGATTATAAGCGAAAGCTGAAGATATAATTCCTAAAAATTAAATTTCTACAGCGTTTTTTCCGTGATGCAATTTGATGTGACACACCCTTTATGTGTTGCTTGTTTTCGTTGCGCGAAACTTAGAACTTGTTCACTTCCTGTACATGTGAATAGCACACCTTCGATACTTTTAGTTGCCATTTGTATTTGCTCTCGTGCGCATCGGCTCTGTTCTGATGCAACAAGCTCCTAGCTCTGTTGACGGTTTTGACCGATTTTCCATAAACGGTCATTCTCGCGATGTTTCATTTTTATCGCTGCAACTGTGTGCATCTGTTAGACGCGTATTTGATGCTTGTTGAATGCTAAGACAAGACGTGGCTTCTTACTCTTCTTTCTGCATTTTCGTCGACCAAGTGCTAGATATCGAGGGAAATGGGTCACGGGAGATGTGGAGGTTGCCAAATGTTATAAAATTTTGGAAGATATTTTTCCCATGAGAGAAACATATGTTCTTCGTATCATGTATTTTCTGAGCTGTACCATTTTTTTTTGTATTAATTATTTAATCAAGTGTCACATATTTTTGACAATTAGTATTTTTCAGTTATTTTGGTATGCAAAAAAGAATAAATGTGGAGAGATGAAAAAAACAAGAAAAATTAGTTTTGATAGTAGGAGTAAGATATGTTAAAATAAATGTATTAAATTTATAGTTCATTTTATTTATCAAGAGATTATGAGCCTTACCGTATGCACTTCACGATGAAAACGAAATGAACGAGACATCATTGAAGATAATGATGGGTTTTCAGGCAGAATGAAGTGAGAATATCAGAAAGCGTATAGAAAATAGGTTAAAATAGGGTAAGAAATACATGTTTCAAGTAAATAAATAAGGCCAAGTAAAAACTTTTTTTCAGATCTTTCAGAAATTTAAAAGTGCCTTCGGTCCAGCTAATCTGATAGATAGTACAGGGTTTTCAACTTTAAATTCCGAAAGAAATTGAAATAAAACACACTTAGAATTCGAATTTCGATGAAACTTTTATTTCAAATTAAAGTTTGATTTATGCCATTATGTGTGAAATACAACATCATTCAAATGTCCACCTAGGGCTTCCTCGCACACCTTGATCCGGAACAGGTAATTTTCGATGACTTTTCGGCACATATGGGGCGGTATCTCGGTCATAACTTCACGAATGTTGTCTTTCAAATGTTCAAGAGTTTGCGGAGAGTTGGCATAGGCACGGTCTTTCGCATAACCCCACAAAAAAAAGTCTAGCGGGTTCAAATCGCATGATCTGGACGGCCAACTGGCATCACCAAAACGCGAAATTATGCGTCCCTCAAATTTCGTTCGCAATATGGCCATGTTCGGTCGTATTGTGTGGCACGTGGCGTCGTCCTGCTGAAACCACATGTCATCCGTATCCATATCTTCAATTTGTGGCAAAAAAAAATCGGTTAACATGCGGCCATAGCGCTCACCATTCACAGTTACCGTCTCGCCGTCCTCATTTTCAAAGAAATACGGCCCGATGACTCCACCAGACCATAATGTGCACCAAACAGTGACTTTGGTGGATGCAATGGCCTCTCAACAATAACGTGTGGATTTTCTGAGCCCATTATACGGAAATTTTGGGTGTTCACATAGCCACCGAGCTCGTAATGTGCCTCATCGCTGAAGAAAATTTGATGCGAAAATTCAGCATTTTGCTGCTGTTGTTCGTTCACCCAATCGACGTATGCCCGACGCATTCCATGGTCACCACGTTCTAATTTTTGTACCAGTTGGACTTTACATGGATGTAGGTGCAAGTCCAAATGCAAAATTCGCCACAATGATGTGTTTGACAAGCCCAATTGCTGAGCACGCCGTGGAATCGAAACATTCGGGTCATCCTCCACACTGGCAGCAACAGCGGTTTCACAATATCCGCTACGGATCCAGTTTGTTCGAATTTACGCACTACATTAGCGATTGTGTGCTCTGTAGGCCGTCCATGACGACCAAAATCCGTCCGTAATGCTCGAAAAACATTTGCCGGTTTTTCATCATTTTCATAGTATAATTTAACAAAATTAACACGTTGTGCGATGCTAAAACGATCCATATTGTAAAATGGCAGACATTCAACTAACGATATGACGCTTTGGTTGACAGCTATGGCAAACGGTTGTCAGTGCAGGGCTGTATACTTTCGGAAGCCCGAAATGGAAAACCCTGTTGTAAGCTTTGTTAAAAATAATTTCATATCCAGATGTCAACATTGTATAGTTGTCATCGCGGATACACTTCATTTCGTTTTGCTAAATTGAAATGTGAATGTACGGTCCCACAGACAAATCTTGTATTAAGATTGATTGAAGCAAAAAAAAGCAACTATTATTCAATTTTGAATGAAAATATTGGAAATCCCATTTTTGAATATTTTGTCAATCATTTTCCTCATCAATCAATCAGGAGCCGAGTTGCAAGTGGTCCGAGTTTGACAGAAAAAGCGGTCCGGAATCGGCCCCCTATTGTCATGTCTCGTCTCAGGTTGAATGGTGATGCACGGAAGATGCCTCTTGTTAAATACTCAATGTAATGCGTTCATTGATATGAAAAAACAAATTGCGACATATGACCAATTAGTGTATTATAGCCATTAAACCTTTTCAGGGTCCCCGTACCTTTTTACTCAAGAGTTATCTATGAAATTTCGACGTATTCGCAAATAATATCCGAAATGACAATCCAAACCGATACCGATACTGGTATTGTGCAAGCGCTCTTAATGCGGATCGAGTGGAAAGCGCAGCAAGGAGAGTGCAGGGCTCAACGTGTTAATATTTTCATTTTCTTCAATTTCTATTTTGTTTCTAAATTTTTCTTCGTGTTTTTAATTTTTGCAATTCTATCGATTTTGACCATTTTTTTCTAAATTTTCCATTTTGTCAATTTTAATTTTCGCAAAATAAAAGCGAAATACGTTAATATGACTTCCTTTAGCAACTGAACTAGAGATGGGCAAAACGGTTCATTTCAGTGAGCGGCTCAGAGCCGTGCGCTCAATGAAAAGAGCCGGCTCATTTGAGCGGCTCGGCGGCTCTTTTCAAGAAGCAGTTTATTCGGGTATGGGACGTAAAAAATTAAGCTTGAAACAATAATTAGTGCAGAGAATAAAAAAAAAATATTTCACAGAAGGTTTTCTCATATATATTTCTATTAAAAAAATCTTCATTAAACATTTTGATCTATGAATACTATTTTTTCAATTTTTCCTGACGTAAGTCTACTACGTCTTTCACTACAAACTTGTCCTGCTTTCGAAAAAATTCGCTCACATGGTACTGAAGTCGCCGGAATACATAATATTTTCAAAGCAATTTCGTAGAGCCGCGGATAGATAGATTTCCTTTCCTCCCACCAAAGCAAAGGGTCGCTTGTTCTCAGCAAATATGGCTCCACTAAATATTTATCTAACTCAGCTATTGCAGCAGCTTCTGGATCATGTGGAGCTTGAAGATTGCCAACCAATGCATCAAACTCCTCCCATACAGATGACCGCGCTTCATCACCAACGATCGGTGCTGGTTCTGCAGGCGTATATTCTATGGATGTAATTTTTAGCGTCCTTATCAACGACTGGTATGCATTGTTGTACATTATATTATCCCCAAAACCTTGCCGCTTGAAGCGCGGACCTAGCAGTATTGATTGGGCTACCAATTCGTCTGACTCAAGACCTGCAAATCGTTTTACCAGCTCCGAAATCAATTCATTACACAGCTTTTTTATAATCACGGGAACTGATCATCATGACGAACATGAACATGACGAATCATCAGTCGGGAGATTTAATTGTTGAAGGAACACGCTCAATGCTTGATTTGCATCTCATTCCTACATACTTTCACACGCTAATGTATCCCGAAGGCAAAATCCACAGCGTAACTACTCCCATCTCTTTCACCCTGTACTTGAAGAGGATTGTTAGAATGAGAATCAATCGTTAGGTTCATTTATTCATTTCTGTTTACACTCTCGTTGATCACATTCGTGATGACAGTGGTACAGTGTCGGCGTCTGGTGGCGACCTTTAATTCGGGTCCCAAACTCGATAGTGTAATTTCTGTTAGATCATCAGGAACGAAGGCAATTTAAAAATCTTAACAATTGAATGAAAATTTCTACATCATGTTATTTAACTACTCGAAACACTAATTCCTGACTATAACGCTATACATTCCCGACATTTTTATAGAAACTTTCCATTAGAATATAAAATTGTCTTCAAACATAATTTTCGTATGAGAATTTTTTACCACCTGCAAAAAAGTGTTTTTCATTGCAATAGAATACTAATTTTGTCTATACGGAAAAGTTAATTTTCATTCATAAAATCAATTTTAAAAACGTATTATTATTATTATTATTATTTATTATTATTATTATTATAGAGTTATGGCACTTCTCAGCATTGAGCTGGAATATTCATCAGTGAGATGGCCCACCGGGACCGGCGGAAGAATACTCGCACCAACAATCTTATTGAAACCATCGTTCCTTGTCCCAATGATTTCATCCAGCTCCACCACATTCGAAATTGTACGGAACGCCATTACCTAAGGCTATTGCGAACGAAAACGTAACTTTTCATCAATATTTTGTAAATTTTTCGATGCATATAAATATTCACAATAGGAAATGCAAAAATAAATGCAAAAACTTTCGAAGTAAATAATCTTGAATGCGCTGCGGTCGCAGATTTTTTGGTTATTAGTCAACAGAAACAAAATGTCATTATTTGATCTATCGAACATTTTATTTTTCCGCCAATTTTTTCTATAGGAGGTATAATCGAATGGTTTTGTCCTACATCACAATGTATGTTTTTTTCATCGAAGAAGTGCTGTGGTATTTTTGCATTTTATTAGGTTTCTTTTATTGAAATTGAAACTTCTTCCGTACTTCATTGCTTGAAATCTAATTTATTGCCCAATAAAGTTATTCGAAATTAAATTGATGGTATTTGGTAGCTAAGAAATTAAGCTATCATTTGGTGCAAAAACTTTATAATATGATTGCTTTCCAAAGACATGAAAAATTATCAATGTTGCTGTTAGATTTTTCGAACAGCTGGTCGTTAGCTGGCTAACAAAGACGTTGTAACAAATGAGCTCTTGTAGCAAACATATTATTGAAAAATAAGTAGAACAAACTTAAGTTAAACGGTTTCATTGTGATTCAACATAAAAACAAACAAATAATGTACTGAAAGCTAAGAAATTATTAGACAAGTAACCTCTTCCTTCATTAACCTTAATCTAGAAGAGATCGATATTGACCCCTTAGGGTAGAATGTTACATGAACCAACCTGTTATAAGAATGACAAATATTTTAGTAGAAATATTAATGTTGTAATTTGTATTAATAATTATTAATTACACTTGATTTTTACTGAATTTTATGCCTATAAGTATTTTGTATGAACGAGAAAAAGATAAAATTTTTAGAGAAATTTGGCTATAGAGGTCGATGATATCACTTCATTCTATAAAGGGGTCTCTTGCTCAAAATAGTCTGAGAATCCCTTATATAAAACATTAATGAGACTCAAATAAAATTGTTGAGTATATGATGAAACCATAATCCGATGCCGTCTTGGACTTTCATGTTACATAAATATACTAGTCAAGCCCTTGCATTTGATACCCATGATGGGGTTTTGAAAAAAATACATATTTCGCTATTTTGTGATGGCGGCCATTTTGAATTTCCATTTCTCATAAATAACTGTGTTCTACTAGTCAAGTCCTTTCATTTGATACCCATATTGATGGGGTTTTGACATAATTTGTAGTCTGCCATTTTGTAACTGCCGCCATCTTGGATTTCCATTTTACATAAATAACTGTATCCTACTAGTCAAGTCCTTTCATTAGATTCCCATATTGATGGGGTTTCGAAAAAAATGCATATTTCGCTATTTTGTGATGGCGGCCATTTTGGATTTCCATTTTTCCAAAATAACTGTGTTCTACTAGTCAAGCCTTTTCATTTGATACCCATATTGATGGGGTTTCGAAAAAAATACATATTTCGCTATTTTGTGATGGCGGCCATTTTGGATTTCCATTTTTCATAAATAACTGTGTTCTACTAATCAAGCCCTTTCATTTGATACCCATATTTATGGGGTTTCAAGAAAATATGTAATCCGCCAACATTTACAAACATACAAACAGCCAAATAAAACCTATTAAAAGCAGCATGGGAAACATATATTTCTTCCGCACTGCCGCAGGCCACGGTTCGTCAGAACGAGCATACGATCCACGGTTCATTACCAAAAAGCCGGCTCTTAAAAGAAACACGGTTCTTTTATGAACCGCGGTTCTTTTTTGAACCGTGGTTCTCGAATGAACGGCTCTTAAGTGAACCACGGTTCACAAAAGACCCACGGCTCACAAAAGTCCCACGGTTCACAGAAGACCCACGGCTCATTTAAGAGCCGTTCATTTGAGAGCCGTTCATTCGAGAGCCGCGGCTCATTTTTAATGAACCGTGGGTCGTACGCTCTTCCTGACGAACCGGCTTAAATGAGCGGCTCGTGAGCGCTCGCCCATCTCTAAACTGAACTCCCTCCATCGACGAATAAAACTTTGTTATTTGAAAACTTTAACATGTTTTCGAAAGCACCACATAATCTCTTCAAGGTTTTTTATTCTTCCTCGCTAGATTTCCCCCTGTGTTGTAACGACCACTGATATGTCGGATTGGAAAATCCTCCAACCCGTGTTCCGATATACGATGGAGCAACAAAAAAAAAGACAGAAAGAAATGAGGGCACACAAGTAACAACTATTCAAGCCCACCCCCACTTTGGGGAGCCACCGGTAATTGAGAGGCAGACTTGTTAACCAGAGGCTGGAGGCTGCTGGTAGTGCTGAAAGTTTATCAATCGAAGCCAAATAGAGTGGGTGTGTGCGAGGAGATAGGAGAAGTAGAACGTTGTGGATGACGGGAAGAAATGGATAAATGCGATTTCCCCCGTTTCGCTTGTCGACAGCGAATTCCCCCATGACACAACAATATCGTTTTGTATAGACTTGTGATGAGGATTTTTTTTGCTTCTACCATGCACTGAGAGAGTTTTTCGTGTAGAAAGTTGGGACTATCGTTTCGGGCTTTTTTTACTCGGCAAACTATTCTGGGCAGCGCTTTTCTCCGGTGCAATTCCCAGCGCATGTTGGTCTCATTTTCTGTTTCCCTCAAACATACTTCAAGATATCTACCGTGGCGTGGAAGTATTTTCATGCTTGGATGGAACATAATTTTCTTTTTCCCTCCGTCCGTCCGTCTCCGTGTTTCGGTGAGTGTATTTGCGGTAATGTATGCCACCAGACCATATATGTATTCACATGAACATCCCATCACCGGGAATGGCCCCAAGGACCTCTTGAGAAAAATGATGCCTCCGAAGTCGACTTCCTTGTGTTGTTGGATAGTGGAATTTGTCTCAATTTGATAAAGCGGATTGTGTTGCTTCTACGGAGCGCTTTGATTTAAAATCATGAGGATATAAGACGCAGCATTATTTCAATTCAATCTCTCACGGTTAAAGAAAAACCTTTGCCGAAAAAAGTCGATACCGGAGCAGCACACCCCCAAATACAATTAAGGCCTAAGATAAATTGATTCCCGAATACTGATTAGACGAGGGAGTGCTGTTTTGTTTCTCGCTTCGGCTGGTTTCTTATTTATTCACATGATCGTTACATCCAGCCTTGTGTGTTTTGATTATTTTTCCTCTGCTTTTGCTTCTTAAGCGGTACGCCAGGCGGAAAATTCGATGCTTAGTTTCCACGTGCGCCCCATACATCACCGCGCCGTTCGAGGAAGCGCCCCCAGAATCGAAACCGGGACCCACCGAAGCCAGCGGCAGCTGCTGCTTCTGTTGCTGTCAACATCGTAAATTATTGACTTCGCATAAATCACCTTACTAAAGCAACCGAAAAAAAAACCATCTGGGGGAGCGATCCAGCGATCCGTCGCCGCGTGCCTTTGCCGTGGATAGACTCCTCTGCGCGTGGGAGCCTACCAGATTTGGTCCCCCCCCGCCTCACCCATTTTGCCACCGGATTCTTTATTGTCTCCTTATCCTTACACTTTCTCAGTTTAAGTATAAATTATGTCCTGCTGTGTAATTTGAATCCAACCAGGATTCGGCCGGTCTTGTCTGCGTCCTGTCGCGATATTTATGTTCGCTGTCAATCATGCCGATGTTCCGGGAGGCTATAATTTTGGATTGAATGTACTGGGAGCAGCGGACGACGGAGATGCCATTGATATGGGCCATTTACTGGCTTGAGAGATTGTTCAGTACGGCGGGGGTATTAATGGTTCATTCAGAATTAATCGTTGGTTGCAAAAGCCTCTTTCTGGGAGTACTTGCGTTCGTTGTAAACGTCTGTTTGGGTAGGGGTTATGGAATCTGAATACGGAGTCTAGAATCCGGTGGCTATTGACTGAAATCAGGATCTGTATCCAGAATTTTGATATAATTTAAAGGTTTGGTTTGTGAATCAGTATCATCAAAAAAGTATGAATTCGAATCCTCAGATGCACATGAAAGGGCTTGGTTGGGTAAGGGAGTAAAAAAATGCCCCCAAACCAAGTCACCAGCTCTATGGATAGGGTATGAAATAGGAAATTTTGACTTAATTTTGGTTTGTGCTAACATAAGGACAATTATCACCAATCACGAGACGCGACACGGAACTGAGACACAACACTAATAGTCCTTACAAAAATGTTGTGTAAAATGTGCAGTTAGCGTCGCGTCTCGTGAGTCAGAAAATTTTGACTATTTTTTTGAATCCCTCTGATGTTTGCCACCGGGTCTATGGTGAAAAACGTACTTTTAAATTTTTTGCAATGAACTTTTTCAAAAAAAAAGTTCATTAAAAATTGAAGTACTTAAAAAAACTTTGAATATTGACATTTTTTGTGGGGAGTTTAAAGATTCAGTACTACCATTGACGGATTTCGCGCCAATTCGACCAAATGTTGGCATGACCCTCTCAGAACTTAATGAAACTTTCTGGGCGTAAATACCTTACCTAATTAAGCAACTTGGCATACTTAGTTTTCCGAAAATGTATGTAGACTAACATATGGAAAGGGCCAAATATTTTTGACCATTTTTTGATATTTGTTTTACTTGAAAATGGTAAGTCCTACAAAAAAGTGATCTATAGAAGAGTTTTAGGATAATAATTGAATTTTCAGTAAGAAATACTAAAATATTTTGAAATATTTTTTGAAATCCTACACTGAAAAAAAAAACCATTTTAAAAACTAAAAGTCGATTTTCTCACAATGGTCATCTCAGATTTTGATGAAATGGTAGATAAATATGTGCCCTACAACTCTCCCATACATTGCAACTTGTGCTTATTTAAGGCAAAAAGTTTTTCCAATAAAAACGATTTCAATATTTTATCGAAATTAAGTTGATTTTTTTTTTCAGTGCAGAAAGACAACCCAAAATAAAAAAAAAAATTACTAAAAATGTTTAATTAGTGTTTTAGAGGTATTTGTTTCGAATCAGATGTAATAAAACTTATGACATTTTTTGGCATTAAATTTATTTTTATTCATCTGATCTTATACCATGTACTTGTTAACTTACATTCTAAGAGATACAATCATCATATTTTTCCTATTTTTTTCTTTTTATTTAACAATCTGAATATTTTGGGATCATCTACTGAATTTGAAAACTTTTGCTGGGATTTTATTGCCATCTACAGGAATAAAGCAATGAAATTTTTGTGTTTCCGATATTGTTTTCGCGTGATTGAATTGTTCCTCAAGCTTACTTGCATTTTTTGTATGCTGTTCTTTGGATACGTAACAGAAATTCAATTTCGTGATACATTTGTCATTTCGTTTAACTGGCCGATCATAAAGCTCTAGTGCTGTTTGAATTGTGTTTCCAAATCATCAATTCATCAATTTCAAAACCAATCGATGAATTTGTGCCGTATTTTGTTGATTAAGTAGTCGACTTTTAGTTTTTAAAAACAATTTTTTTTCAGTGTAGGATTTCGAAAAATATTTTTTCGGTATTTTTTTTTCTGAGGATTCAATTATTTTCCTAAAACTCTTCCATAGATCACTTTTTTGTAGGACTTACCATTTTGGAGTAAAAAAAATTATAAAAACACATTAAAAACAAAATTATAAGAACAGTGGGGTAATATGGACAGGTGGTGGATTTGTATAGTCACATTTTTAATTTCCGATTTCTGTTAATGAGAACACCGTCTACATGTTATTCTATAATTTTTAAGCCACCCTATGGCACCCTAAATTTATTTTTGAGTGGAAAATTTAAATTATTTAAATAATTGTACTGGTTGGGTAAAACGGACAGTCGCCAGTGGCAGTGAGATGAACTGTGAAAAGTCTGTTTAATCTATTCCTAAGGAATGCCCTGCACCTGTAAATGGAAATAAATCGTCAATTGTGGACTGTTTAGAAGCTTAATTCGGTTTTTTTTTCATCATTTAACGGACATTCAGACCTTGGTTGAATAAAATTATTCCTCTCGCGATCGATAAACCTCTACGCTGCATATATTACAAACCTGTCCATATTACCCGTATCGAAAAAAATGTTGTACTTTTCGGTCTGTTTTAATTTCAGTTAAAAAACATTGAAAAACACTGTTGACGACTCACGATCCATACTCTGATTCCATGTGTGATTGTGTTTTTTGACTTTTACATAATAAAGAGTGTACAGTGTGTGCATTAATGATATTATCGCAAAGGATGGGATCGTACATAACAGGATAATAGGATACGATTGTTTTTCAAACTCATTTATTTATTTTTTTATTCGAAAAGTTATATTTTTCCACGTTTAAAATAGTGAGAGATTAGCATTAACATTAGCATTAGCATTGAGCAAGTTGCACAATATCGTAGGTGGTACGAATTCAGAACTGTTACTTCAAAAGCTCACCTCCATCCGTTACTGACGATTGGAAGTATCCTTTAGATGAAGGCTTGCTTTCTCCAACAGTTAAGAATTGTCCTGGCCACGTCCTTGCAACTGCTGAGGAAAGGGAAGGAATGTTAGTTCGATATTCACTTAAGAGAGATGCAGAGAACTCTACGACCTCTCATAAATATCTCGGGAATTTAGGAAATATGTTAGTAGGGAAGGTTAGTCATAGGATACACTCAGTCAGTGTTATTGGCACAGCTTGTGATTACTATTTCAATTACTATTACTGTTACTATTACTATTACTATTACTATTACTATTACTATTACTATTACTATTACTATTACTATTACTATTACTATTACTATTACTATTACTATTACTATTACTATTACTATTACTATTACTATTACTATTACTATTACTATTACTATTACTATTACTATTACTATTACTATTACTATTACTATTACTATTACTATTACTATTACTATTACTATTACTATTACTATTACTATTACTATTACTATTACTATTACTATTACTATTACTATTACTATTAATATTACTATTACTATTACTATTACTATTACTATTACTATTACTATTACTATTACTATTACTATTACTATTACTATTACTATTACTATTACTATTACTATTACTATTACTATTACTATTACTATTACTATTACTATTACTATTACTATTACTATTACTATTACTACAGGGAAACGATATAACGTACCCTCGACATAACGTACACCTTTTCAAAGTGTAAAGGAAAAATTTTTTCAATATTTTTTTTCTGATAGAACAATGAATTATCTGTATTGTGATGCTAAAACAAGTTTTGTACCTTCAATCAATTTCGAAATACAGCTGGTTTTGTGATTCCTGATTCTAAATGAATCAAGCTTTAATCAACAGTACGAAGGGAAACATCATGAGAAAGGCTGGCTTCGTCTTCTGATTGAAGTTATTCATCAACTTGACTAAAACAGCAACATAATAATTTATTATAGACTACGTTAGTGAGTACTTTATTATGCTTCGATATAACGTACAATTCGATACAACGTACAATTTTGAAAGTGAAATGTACGTTATATCGAAGTTTACCTGTATTACTATTACTATTACTATTACTATTACTATTACTATTACTATTACTATTACTATTATTATTACTATTACTATTACTATTACTATTACTATTACTATTACTATTACTATTACTATTACTATTACTATTACTATTACTATTACTATTACTATTACTATTACTATTACTATTACTATTACTATTACTATTACTATTACTATTACTATTACTATTACTATTACTATTACTATTACTATTACTATTACTATTACTATTACTATTACTATTACTATTACTATTACTATTACTATTACTATTACTATTACTATTACTATTACTATTACTATTACTATTACTATTACTATTACTATTACTATTACTATTACTATTACTATTACTATTACTATTACTATTACTATTACTATTACTATTACTATTACTATTACTATTACTATTACTATTACTATTACTATTACTATTACTATTACTATTACTATTACTATTACTATTACTATTACTATTACTATTACTATTACTATTACTATTACTATTACTATTACTATTACTATTACTATTACTATTACTATTACTATTACTATTACTATTACTATTACTATTACTATTACTATTACTATTACTATTACTATTACTATTACTATTACTATTACTATTACTATTACTATTACTATTACTATTACTTTTACTATTACTATTACTATTACTATTACTATTACTATTACTATTACTATTACTATTACTATTACTATTACTATTACTATTACTATTACTATTACTATTACTATTACTATTACTATTACTATTACTATTACTATTAATATTACTATTACTATTACTATTACTATTACTATTACTATTACTATTACTACCACTATTACTATTACTATGAAAAAATGGCATCTGCGGAGAGAGACGATTAGTAAAATAAAATTGCTCCAGCCTTCCGATTGTTGTCACTTTTTTAGCTGAGTTAAAAGAAGAGATTTGTTAAATGTTAATATGATTTTTATTGATAAAGGAGTAAATCTGTGGGAGTGAAAATGCTTGTGCTTTAGCTATCTCTTCTTCCATAGATACAAATCATAGAGTCTTATCAATTAAAGAATTACAAAAAAAAGAACTAAAGAATTTTTTTTTTTTTTTTATCTTCGCTTATTTTTCGTCGGCCTATTTCCGCCACTTTTAGTGCCAATCACCGACATCAGGGAGGCGACTCCACCTGTTCCTACCTATCAGACTCAACAACTCATGAGCCGGGCCAACTTCTTTTACTTCCGCTCCGAAGGAAGACGTAACCAGAGATTTTTCGCCTCAGAAAATCCCAACGACGCCAGCTGGGATTGAACCCAGGCCGATCGGATTGTGAGGCTGTTACGCTAACCATACAACCACTGGCGCCGTCTACTAAAGAATTAAAGAATTAAATAATTAAAGGATAAACGATTTAGAATATCAGTCATTAAATAATTACAGAAAACAGAATACAGAATAATTGAACAATTGAAGAATGTTCATAATACGCATCTGAAAAAAAAATTAAAACAAAACTTATCTGACGCCAATGCACGCTCGTCCCATCCTATGCTGATTCGATGATTCCTTTGATTGTGATACATTCGCTGCGATTATTTACGCTTTCCACTTGGCAACACTTATAGGTTCTCTCATGCTCTGTCTAGAGTTTCTCGTAGATTGTTTTTATCTGTGTGGGTGCAAACATGGCATACCCATGGCATACCAAACACAGCAACACCGAACAGTCGCTATATACACACGGATTCTTCGAAACAAACTGTCGCTTCTTATTTCCACATCTCAACCCTCCTCAAAATGTGACGAGAGACTGTACGTATTTACTTTATTCGCACCGGGGAACTCTGTGCTTCGCACATGCGCGTATAACAGTGAAGAGGGAGCTCTCATTTTTTTTCGACACACACACATATCTCCTACGAAATGCGTTTCTGTTACACATTACACCATAAAGTCAACAGAAATAATTATATCTCATAAAACTACTTTCACGTAAAAACAACGGTTAAACGAAACCCATGTCTGCAACGCTTCTACGTAAAACACACAGCTGAGCTATTGCGCTCCTGAAAATCACACATGCAGGACAAAACACACCAATAATGAGCAAAATAATTTCATTCTGAATTCTATTTCAATTCTGTTCACGAAAACATATTGTTTGAATTTTCTTCATTAAATCAAACACTTTGGTATCTCAAGCGGAGAGCCTTTCATTTTATTTTGACCCACACACGCGCAACGAAGAAATAATTTCAACATGTCGCGACACGAAAACGAGCGAACGATCATCGCGAGTATATTGTGCCGTAAAAATAAATAAACCGCACTAAACATGCGAAGAAAAACTGCTTCACCGAATAACTTCACTTATTGAAATTGTTCATATGCATCCACTAAACCAGTAATAGCACTATTTCTCATGAAATTATTACACCTCCTTTAAACGTATAAGGAAAAAAGATTCGAACGCGGAGCGAAGCTAAAATACGTCCGCACACGACGGCTGCCCAATCGGCACCCCGTTTAAAATAGTGAGAGATACATCTAAAATCTAAAAAACTAAAATATGTCCCAAAAATCGCAAGTGTTATTCAAACAACATTTATTGTTTTACGCAAGTAGTAGAACGTTAGTCGTTAATAGTGAAGAATAATCCGGAATAGTAAATTGCACATCGGGAATTGTAAATTGTAAACACAAAATGTGACACCTTTATTTAATCACCTAGACAGAAAGACAGAATAATAAACAGAGTAGCACTGAATCTCTAATTTTCCCACAAAAAAGTTTTTTTCTCCTAAAGTACCATCGATGGGAGTGATATTGGGTCAAAAACGGAGAAAGTTACTATTAGTAATATCTTAACAAATATTTCGAATTTTGAAAGCTGTGAACCGTTTAAGAGGAGATATATTTTCACTACTTCCAATGCAATGCATTACAAATAGTAATTGTTTAATAATTCATCAAAGTTTGATGTGTAAATATCCATTACTCCCCAGAAAAATCTCATGCTCAGCATTAAAGGTTAAATATTTTATAGAATGGTTCTATTATGTCTTGTCTAGATGTTGTTGTTTTTGAACATCAAAAACGATTTTACATGGAATTCCAACACATTCGAAACAATCTCTTATTTGCGCTGAGTGGGTGAACATATACAACATATACAACTAAGTTGCAATGTACATGCAAAAATACACCAATACACTCATAATTAGTAGCAATTCTCCAATTCATCGCTCATTACACTGCCCATAGACATGACTTTGGAATTGGAATTGGAGGCAAATTCTTCGCACATATAAGCAGAAAGGCGTTTACTTAGCGGCAACTTTGCAGAACCACATTTTCCAGGATTGCTGAAACCGCTAATTGATAGCCTTAAGGACAATCAAGACAGCAACTTGATTTCGGGATTCATGAAATGTGACATTTATCCGATTACTGTGTAGCCGCTACAAATTAGCATCTCACATGTTCCAAGTTCACCAGAAAGAATTGAGAACAGAGAAATCGAGGAATTCTACAATTCGAAACAAGAGATAGTTGAAGAGGGCGGTACACTCATAGGGATACCATCTGGTCGTAATTGAAAATTAGGACACCTGTCACCATTACGATTATGTCCAAACCATAGGGATTTTTTGAGATACAAATAAATAAAAATGCGCGAAATTTCTTTATTAAACATATTTTTTTGGCGATCCGTGCGGTGAAAATACTCTTTTGTCTTTTCACGAGCACAAGAGATTTTTTGGCGGTTTCAGAGTCATCAAACACCAAGTGCAATAGTAACGAAGTACAAGCCACAAGAATGAAACGCAAAAGCTCCTTCTGCAACTCAAATTTTCTTTTTTTTAGAATACCTAAAGGTAATCTCTGCCGCGTGTTATGACTCATGAGATTTTCAGAATTTTGTTCCGTCGAGAGATCGATAGTTCGCCTATACATAATCACATCACTTACCTCAGTGAATCCTGATTCTTACCTCACCCACTAACAACTATCGCTTCCATGATAAACGCTAGGGAACCACGCTATAGCGCTATGATCTACCGAGACTTATGAATCACATATGCAGCGTTGGCCTCATAAGCTTTAAGTCCTTTTGTGAAAAAGGAAGACTTCTGGTGCAATTCGTCGGTAAAATGACACTTTCATTTAGCCATTTGAAAAAAAATAATTTGGAATATCGAGACAAAACACAAGAACATCATCGTGGCCAGGGAAACAAAATCTCTAAATGAAAATAGTTGAAAGATCTCGAAGATTCAACTGCTACTTTTTATATGCACACAAAACATTGATCTTCAATAAAAAAGTTTTTACTCAAAAACACTGAAAGTAATTTTGATTCTGCAACAAAATTGAATTTCTCATGAAAATCAGGACGAAGGCTCGATTGGGAAAAATAAATCAGGAAGCCCCAAATAGAACTCAAGATCAGGACATGTCCTGCTAAATCAGAACAGATGGTAACCCTATACACAAAAGAAGTTTGGTATTCCTCCAGGAACCTGCATCACTGCAGAAGTCATCGTCGACGGCAAAATTTAGAGAAATCTTCAAATATAATCATTTCCATCGCACTTCTAAGTGGATTGACACTATTTTCGTAACTCAAAAACTCTTTCAGGACACTTACTGTTGGGTAAAATATCTTGAACTTATCGAGAAATTAATTTATAAACATAATTCTTGAAAAAAAAACAATATTCATTACTTGACCTATTGTCACCCCTTCTAAGAGGTGAGATTGGGTCAACCTTCATCTAAGGGGGACCCCTGTCTGGAATGTCGAAAAAAATTAATTTTCGTGATTTTTTTTTCAGATGTCAAGAATAAAGTGAAGTGTTCGGGTATTTTGGCTATTGTTTAAGATATATTTGAAGATGTATTTTCCATTTTTTTAAGTGCACGAATAATGATCATTACGCTGCTGACAGCTGGATGCTTAGATGCTGTCTGAAAATCGGTACCTTACTGATGGTATCGGTTCTGAAGCAACGGGGAGTCGTAGAACAAATTCCAATGAATATTTTGAAACTTTAGGACAATACATGAAGCGTTACATAGGGGTTTTTGAAAATTCGTAAAATTGCCAAAATGGCGGCCATTTTTGCTAAAAATAAGTAATTTTTATGAAAAATCGCTGTTTAAAAGCTCATAAAAAATCGAAAAAAATAAGATATCCAAAAAACGGCTACGTAACGCTTCAGATAATCGATTTTTACACGCTGATAAAAAAATTCAGCCAAATCGGTCGAGTAGATCCTGTTGAAAACCAGTTGAAAAAACATCGTTTCGAGAAAAACGCGTTTCAAAATTCGTACAGCAATACTACCTCCTTTGAGGTGACTTCATACTTTTGGCTGTAACTATCCAACAAAATCAAATATCGAAAAATCCCTTTAGGGCAACCTTTCTGAGGGCATGAGCTTCCCAAAAATGCAAAAAAACAAAAATTCGATTTTTTCGATTTTCCTGACCGGGGTTCCCCCTTAATCGCAGCTCAGTGAAAAATTAATACCTTTCAATTATATTCTGAATACTCGTAAGTTCACCATTAGAGAATATATCTACATAATCAGAAGTGAGTCCCACTCTAATTTACGATAGTTATTCAACAAAAAAATCGAAAATTCCATTTTTTGACCCATTCCCACCTCCAACGACGGTACTTCAATTTTCAATGGAAAATAATGTTGATAATGTTTCTCGATACACCATAGGAAGATGTTCTTTCAGCATTATTTTTAAATTTTTATCTCGTAGCTATTGAGAATGGCGTGCAAAAATAGAAAAGTACGTTTTTCACCATAGATGCTATACAATATTTTCCGTAGAGCTGGTGATTTGGCTTGGATTTGGGCTTTTTAGTTCTTTACCCAGCCAGACCCTTTTCAAGAACATGTATTTTGGAATTTCAGAATGTTTGAGAAAACTTTACTATCGAGGCGATTTTGTCAAATGCCATTCATGACAATGAAACACTTGTGCGGTTTCATAACATTGAAATTGTATTCGACAATTTGCTTGACTCGAAGAAGAGCTGCGTTCCACAGAAATCTGCCTCAGAAATGAGCTTCTTATGTCTGACAGGCCGACGTATGAGCCGAACCTTACCGGAATAAAAACACCCATAATCATTAGCGCCCAAATTCCCGATTCAGCTGTTAATCCTAGGAATAACGAAAACAATTACCACATCAAGGGCCGGGGCAAAAACGTTCCGCGCCAGTCAAGAACCGATGATAGAATTAATTAACATCTCCGCTCTTTTTTGCTGGTTGCTTTTATCACAAAAACATGGTTTTATCCTCCCGGTTCTTTTTTGTTCCTTTCCACTCTCGGTTCCAGCTGTTGCTGAAGCATTCGCCGGAGTCGACCGAACGTGACAGTACGCGGCAGCATATGGCCACCGACCTGAGCGTTTCCACCGACGCCATAAGCCTGGACGGGTTGCTGGATTGTGTCAGCAGTGGGAGCTTTTCCAGCCCACCGTCGCCGAAGGAGAAGTTCAGTCGGGGTGAGTGCTATTAAATTGCTCCCTCTGGGTGCTTTAAACGGTATTAAAGTCAACGTTTTTTTTTCTCAGACTCCACCATTCATCAACCAGGACAAGATAGCGAGGACGACGACGACGACGAAAGGATTACTTCCAGCTGCGAGTCGTTGGAGAAATTGAATTACGCGCTCGAAACGCTCAAAATCTCCGACACATTTCACTCCGCGAAACAGGCAATTAATCAACATTACGAAAATCTCATTAACGAGAACAACGCCGTCGACCAGCGGCAGCATGCCGATTCTGAGAAGCAGCGTAAGCTCAGCGATTGGTACTACATCAAGACTAGCCCCAAACAGAAGAGGAACAAAGCGGCGGCAAGTCCGTGCGCCGAGCGAAGAAACCAGCGGCTTGCGAAGGATGAACCATGCTCACCCCCGGCTGACAGGAAGCAGGCGCTTCCGCCGTGTTTAAGTGGCAATCTGCAACAGGGCCAAGCACTGCCGGCACAACTTTTGATTGCCGGTAAATGTCCCACCGAAGCGGCGGATGAAGTGAACTTCACCAACGCGCCCCAAAATCCCGCCGAACGCCAGCAGCATCGACCGCTCGACTCGAACTTAGTAAACTGCAATAAATTTTCATCGCCCGTCGGGAGGAGCATATTTATTCCCGACAATGATGGCCATCTTTCGCCACCGAAACCTCCGCCCAACGCATCACAACGTATCTACCAAAGGTCAGCCTCGCCTACGATGGCAATAAATGACAGAGAACTGTCGCCCCCGGTCACGAACAAATGTTTCGATATTAGAAAGCGCACTACACGCGCTGCAGAGCAGCCACCGGCCAACGTGCCATCGAAGGCGACAGCGGCGGCGGTCAGAAATCGTCGGAACTGTGACATCACGGGTGCCACCACCGCCAGCAGTAGCTTCGAACACATCCCGGAAATTATCGACCTCTGCCGATCGACGGGAATTTCCCCCACCAAAGCAACGAAGCAGAATATTTATGAAAATTTTCCACCGCATCAAACGTGGAATCACGTGATCGAGCAGCGAGTCGAGCTCATCGGCGGCAACGGAGAAAGCCCATGGTTTGGACCAAACGGCATCAATAAACACCAGCTGCCGCAGCCGTATGCCATCGAGGATACCGACGAGTTTCGGTACAAAAACGCGGTCGAACGACCGCTTCCGAAGGGCCCACCATCGCTTCCACCGTTGCCACCGCCGGTGGCGATAGCCGCCATCGAATATGGCGAGGAGGATCACCAGAAGAAGAGTTCCTCGTTGACTATGGTGAGTGTTTCGAAAGTACCAACCATTTTGGAAAATTGATTTTCAACATATCACTCTCTGCAAAGTAAACTCAAACTTGAAACGCTTCTGTCGTACGGACCCCAACTCCGTGGAGGAAACTTTCCCATACCCGAGTGCCGAGTGTCTTTGTTTTTTTTCTTCGCGCCCAGGACAAGCGGAGCAACAGCTAAACTTTGTCAATGAACTTTTCTTTCGCCGCTTGCATCACCTGATGTGGGTCGCCATCGTCTCAGTTCCAACCCCAATCTCATCTCGGTGGTTTGATCATCAGCCAAGGGGCGGAAAACTTTTTCCGTCAGGAAAATTAACTGCGCAAAGCCCGGCGTGAGAATACGGCAAATCAGCAAATTTGCTATCTATTTTAATTATCTAAATTTATATTAAAATCTATTTCTCACACTGGCTCCGGTCGACTTGGCTTAATTCGCCACCGTAGCAGCAGCAGTGGCAACAATGTTACTCCCACGGTGGTGATACTGCTCCATGGCCTGCCCTTTCCTTTTCTTTGTTTGATTTTCTCCGTTCGTGTTCCGTCCAACTCAGTAAGGTACGATTTCTTTGAGCCAGCGGAGGAAATTACTTTGCACTTGCACACAGACAGTTCCGGAGAAGTGGAGAACCATTTCCTGCCGCTTTGATTCATTCGAACGTCACTTCCGCCGCTGAGTGGCAGTTTTTCTATGAGGTGTGGGCTAGGGGTCGGAGATTTGGGTGTGAAACGGAATAGTAGCTTGTGCCGCCATACCTTTCTCTCCCTGGCACTGCCTAATATGGTTGAGTGCCAAGATGAGTTCGGTAGTTCGCTCGGTTTTCCTGGATGCAATGAAAGAGATTCGTTTGCTATTTTGATAGGATGCTAAGATGTTATCTTTATTTTACTGATTAAGCTGGCGAAAAATGTTTGACTTGCTCCATCGATTCTGGAAAACGTGAGCGATCGCACCTTTTGGCGTAGAACTACGTTTTTCATGTCTGTACCGGAGTGTAAGTTCAAAGTTTCGAAAATGAGAGTGTTATGGCGGGTTTACATTAGAGATATCTATAGCTATAGATGGATTTATTCACGTGAAAATAGGTGTAAACGGGTGAGAATAAATATGATACTCTTATTCGAGGTATATATAACTTGAATAAATTCAGCATATGTAAACGCTTGTGAATTTCTCACTGGTGAGAAATCACTAAAGTTGGATGCAGTTCTACTTCAGGTGAATAAATTCACCGAAAATATGCATACATTCATTATCGAACTTCACGCTAGTGTAAACGGTTGATGCGATTTCTATAAATCTCATCATATTTTTTCACATGAATATATCACTAGTCTAAAACCACCCTTACACTCAGAGTGCAGGTTAATACTTAAGTGGTGCGGACTCAATTCACTTCATTTTCAAGCAAATTCATGCATTTTTTCAAGTGATTTCTTGCAATAAATTCTCATACCACCAGAGATGCCAGATATTCAGATATGTTAGTAAATTCACAGACATATCTGTAAAATACTTTTAATTCTTGTTGCAGACTTTTTTGATATAACAATATTTCACAGGTTTATGAAAAATTAAGGCTCTATTCATCACATCAAATATATTTGACTCGCCGTATGACATTTTTTTCATAGTTTTTATACATAAAAAGTTTTCATATTTACTCTATATCAATACACATGACGTTAGACCTATTTTTTGAGTCATTCATTAACACTTTCCCGTCCGGCGTAACCACAGTGGGTACGTTCGCAAAATAGGTCGCACCGCAGTGATGTCCTGAGCATAATATCGCTCAGTGGCCGACGACAGTTCTTCAGTATCTTTTGCATTCTGTTGGTGTTTTGTTTGGTAACAATAACTTGTATACGTCAACGTTTTTTATGATTTCATACGTACTTTTGCCCTGATATCATTGCAGACGAAAGAGACGATATGATTCTTCACGATGAATGAAAAATTGCATTCATTTACTATACATACTATACATTTACTACACTTCGAAATTTCATGACCGTAAGGGGACAGAGTCGAGAATCTATGAGAACTTATATCAAGAACGACCGGCGACAAACCAACTAAACCGAATTAGCGCTACCGGCGCCAAGCGAATCATTTTTTAGCAAACGTGTGGACGGCAACATGCGCGTCGCTAATTTCCCTAAAAATGACTCTCCTAGAGGGGTCTCTTTTGAGCAAACGACAATGAGTTGATTCTCAAAGCCCTGGCTGAACATCTTTGAGTAATATTAAGATTGACTACATCCAAGCGATAACGGAGATCGTTTCATCCCAGTTCATGAGAATCTCTTTAACCTCGCACTGTAAGCCTATATCTATCTATGAATAAAAATGGAAAGCCAAATCTGTTCGTAAGCGGAAAACCCGAAGAAGGGATGGCCCGATTTTAGCCTTCTTTATTTTGTTGTATTTGTCTCTTCCCGTAGATCAACATAGTGGAAAGCAAAACCGGAAAATTTACGGAAAACTCTGCTCAACGCATTCCTATATCTTCTATCCATCTATCTCTATAAATAAAAATGGTAAAAATGGAAGGCCAAATGTGTTGCTAATCGCAAAATCCGATGAAGGAAAGGTCCTTTTTGAGCCATCTTCATTTTGTTGTATTTGTTGTCTTCTGCCCATAGAACAATGCTATGATAAGGAAAAGTTTAGAAATTTGTTCTAAAGAATTCAAATCAAAACAATAATTTTGGGCGGGATGAAGTTCGCCGGGTCTGCTAGTATATATATACAGCCATTCCATGCGTTCTCAAGGGGAAAAATAATTTTTCGGACCACCGGTTAACTTTGAAAAATCATATCTCAAAAACGAAAAAAATTACATATCTGAAATCGAGATATGTTATGTAAAACAGCCTCATCTTCCAAGAAAAATATGAAATATATAGCGCCCTCTAGTCCAAAGCCATGAATATAATAAAAACAAATGCGATCGATAATTACGAAAATAAAATACATTTATTTTTTGCAAGTTCAATATTTTTTTAATAAAATAATATAAATAACTAGCCCATTGGCTTCATTTAGATATGTCGATAATCTAAACCAGCTCAGTGGTTCTGAAGTTATGAATTTTTGAAAAAAGTCAGTTTTGGGAAAAAGCAGGGAAACAATTATTTTTCGAACCACCCTAAAATGGAAATGGTCACTCTAACGAAAAAATAAAAAATACGGGTCTAATGTTTTGCGATAAAGAACAAAACTACCACTTTTCATTGAAATCTGAGAACCACTATATCGGTTTGGCATGGTATGACTGTATATATACAAAATATACAAAAGACAATATTACGTGCTTCGCGATGCACAAAATATCAAAGAATCTATGAAAACGTTAAACGTTAAACGTTAAAGCACATTCCTACAGATCCGCACACTTTTACAGACATTTCCACATTTTTAACAGAGTTTCACATATTTTTACAGACGTTTTTTTTAAAAACATCTGGCAACTCTTCGTTCCCCTTTTTATCGAATGTTTTCAAATCGCAGGAGGACATTTACGTGACTGTGACTTTGTTTGTTTTTTTTTTCGATATTAAAGGGTGTGTCACATCAAATTGCATCACGGAAAACACGCTGTAGAAATTCGCCCAGTAGACCGATCCTTTTGAAAATTTTAGACAGTGATGTGAATAGTTTTTATATTAAACAACTTTTGGCATTTTCTTTTTATTCATACTTCGAGCCCAAGCCCGTATGCTCGCACCTTCCTCTTTACCCCGTCCATAAGGTTCTGTACAACGTCAGGTTGTAGTTTTTTTTTGAACAGAAATCCATTTTCTCTTGAAGTCCGCCTCCGATTTGACAACTTTTGGGTTCTTCCGGAGGGCCTGCTTCATAATCGCCCAATATTTCTCTATTGGGCGAAGCTCCGGCGCGTTGGGCGGGTTCATTTCCTTTGGCACGAAGGTGACCCCGTTGGCTTCGTACCACTCCAACACGTCCTTTGAATAGTGGCACGAAGCTAGATCCGGCCAGAAGATGGTCCGGCCCTCGTGCTGCTTCAATAGTGGTAGTAAGCGCTTCTGTAGGCACTCCTTAAGGTAAACCTGCCCGTTTACCGTGCCGGTCATCACGAAGGGGGCGCTCCGCTTTCCGCAAGAGCAGATCGCTTGCCAAACCATGTACTTTTTGGCAAACTTGGATAGTTTCTGCTTGCGAATCTTCTCCGGAACGCTGAATTTGTCCTCTGCGGAGAAGAACAACAGGCCCGGCAGCTGACGAAAGTCCGCTTTGACGTAGGTTTCGTCGTCCATCACCAGGCAATGCGGCTTCGTCAGCATTTCGGTGTACAGCTTCCGGGCTCGCGTCTTCCCCAGCATGTTTTGCCTTTCGTCGCGGTTAGGAGCCTCCTGAATCTTGTACTTACGCAGGCCCTCCCGCAGCTTGGTCCGCTGGACGAATGAACTTGACAAATTCAGCTTATTGGCGACATCCCGGACCGAACTTCTCGGATCACGTCTAAACTGCTTAACTACGCGCTTGTGATCTTTTTCACTGACGGAGCATCCATTTTTGCCGTTCTTCATCTTCCGGTCGATGGTTAGGTTCTCGAAGTATCGTTTTAGTATTCTACTGACCGTGGATTGGACGATTCCCAGCATCTTACCGATGATCCGATGTGACAACTCCGGATTCTCGAAATGAGTGCACAGGATTAATTCACGACGCTCTTTTTCGTTCGACGACATTTTTCCAAATTTACGAAAAATTGACAGTGAAGCATGGCCAACGTGATCTATACACTCTTATCTGATTATAAGCGAAAGCTGAAGATATAATTCCTAAAATTTAAATTTCTACAGCGTTTTTTCCGTGATGCAATTTGATGTGACACACCCTTTATATCAGGGGAAGTGGACTTTAGAAATGCGTTGCTCAGTGGATGGCTGCCCGAATACGAGTGAAAATGTTCGCGTTAGCTTTTATCGTATACCCTCGGAAACGTATTTACAGAGGCGCTGGGTTGATTTTTGCGGAGACGACAAACTAGTTCCGAATAAAGTGCGATTCACATACAACATCCACGTCACGTTCTCGTTCCGTCCTGTCACGTTGCGTCATTTTCGACCGTACTAATAAACACATATGTCAAGCAGAACCATGATTCGGAAGCCCAATATCGGCTACATTTTCTCTCCGAAAATGCACGTATCAGAATTATATCCTTATTATACCTCCGCATTGGCTTATGGGAACAATGAAAATGATTGATACGCGCTTTTCTCACCAGTTTTCAGATATGACAATATTCAAGCTTACTAATGTTATCGAGTAAAATATTCTGGTAGGGATGCGGGTTTGTTGACAATATGTACAAAAAATTTGTACATTCTACTAATTTTGCATTACCAAATGTATTTGGTAGTTTTCGACCGAGGATTTTTCTAAGTGTAGAAGTATATCCTAAGGTGGGCAAACTTGCTGAAACCATTCTTCAGCTGGGATGCCAGGTGATTTTTTCGAATGTCTTCACATAGTACGAAAAAATGTCTTCAAATGTCTTCACAATCATATCGGAGGAAACTAAAATCCATAACATACTTTTGAACAAAGTTTGATAGCTTAATTGATATTGTTATAAAACATACCTTGAAATTTTGAAGTTTATTTCAAAAAATGTGCACAAAGAATATGCGTACCAAATTTTTTTGAGTTTAGAAATGATAATTTGCTTGATAAACCGTTGATTGATCGAATGTACCAGTTCTTCCACAAAAACGGAACTCGATTTGTTTATTTAAACTTTGAAGCAGCCATATCCATAAAACTAATTATTGAAACGGAAAACCGGAACGATCTAGGTTAATCTATTGTATAGTATAGGCCCAAAGTTCTAAAAATACAATGTCACAATGTCTTCTAGAGACAATATGTATTCAGACCGTGTCGGGGTATAACCGTGTAAAATTTAATTTTTTTTTTAAACCACTAATATTGGTAGCCTTCCTTTTGAAGGGCTAACCGTACTAATAGTCCAACATATGACAACACCAAACACGGTTTCTTTCACAACATTACAGTCTACATCGGATATACATTAAACACTCTATTTACATTAACATAATACATAACATAACATTAAAAACAATAATTAATTGCAGTCGGTATTTAGGATTCCATCCGATCGGGAGAAACGGGTCCAACCACACACTTCAATGATGATGGCTTATTCTCTTCCTAAAGATGATTCGCTCTTCGTCGAGTGGAGTGACGTAGCCTCTTCTCACGATGTAGATAGTGATTGCCTCCGAAATAGTTGCTCTTGTTTACATTCTCCTGATTATTTTCGAACTCATGCAAGAGAAGACAGCTTCCTTCCAAGTCAGGGCTGTAGCCTAGGGCTATTTCCAGACATCCTCACCCACCCAGAAATAGCGTGGATTTCTGAAAAGACATAAATATCCTCTTCGACCATATGGGAGCGGGAACGGATAGGTAGATGATAGTATGCTCGAAATTGGATAATTCTCAATAATTTTCTTCATTTAATTCTGGCAAAAAACAAATCTTTTCGATGGGTCTTCGAAGCGAACCTGTAGCTGTTTTCAACGTTACTACACGCACTATTCCATCGCTTCCCGGGTGAATCTCCTCGATTCTTCCCATCTTCCAGCGCAATGGAGGCAGATTATCTTCCTTGATGATGACCAGTTTGCCAGTTTGAATGGGTATCGGTGGTTTCCAGCGTTTCGAACGTCCTTGCAGTTGACACAAATACTCTCCTTGCCATCTCTTCCAGAAATGTTGTAACCTTTGTTGAATAAGTTGCCAATGGTGCAGCCGATTGCTTGGAATCGCCAATAAATCCGGTTCTGGTAAATCTTGCAGTGAAGAACCAATTAGGAAATGCGCAGGAGTTAGCGGTTGCAAATCACACGGATCATTCGAAATAGGAGTTATTGGTCTGGAGTTAAGATAAGCTTCTACTTGTGCCAGCAAAGTCGTCATGTCTTCTATCGACACTGGATTTTCTCCAATCACTCTCAATAGGTGATGTTTCGCTGATCGTACAGCTGCCTCCCAAAGTCCTCCAAAGTGTGAGGCACTAGGGGGATTGAAGTGCCACTGAACGCCTTCATCTGCACACATTCTTGATATCTTGTCACTATGCTGTTTATCCCGAAGTAGCCGCATGAACTCTCGAAGCTTGTTCCTAGCTCCAACGAAATTTGTACCGTTGTCCGAGTATATATCGGTGCACTTTCCTCTTCGCGCCATAAATCTTCGTAAGGCTTGTATGAATCGATCTGTAGATAAATCACTCACTAGTTCCAAATGTACCGCCTTAGTGCACATGCATACAAATAACGAAATGTAAGCCTTGACTGCTGTACGACGAGGTCCGGGTCTTATGTAAACTGGTCCAAAATAATCAATACCGGTTTTTGAAAATGGTCTGGATATGGTTACACGAGCGGCTGGTAAATCACCCATAAATTGCTGTATTAGTGATGGTTTCGAACGAAAACATTTGATACATTGATGCACAATTTGTTTGGCAGTACTCCGTCCACCTAGCGGCCAGAAACGAAGTCTAACAGTGTTCAATGAAAGTTGTGGCCCTGCGTGGAACAGACGTACATGATAATGTTTCAATAGCATTCGCGTGAAGCGATGACGGGCTGGTAACACCATTGAATGTTTAGTATCATCGCACCCGGCAGCATTCCGCAACCGTCCACCAACTCTCAAAACTTGATCCTTGGATACATATGGGTTGAACCACCGGAGCGGAGAATTTCGGGGTACCGAATCATTCTTCAATAATGCCTTCCATTCTTCAACGAAACATTCCTTTTGCACACAACGTACTAATATTCGTTCAGCGCGATGAAGCTCGTCAGTTGTGATAAACCCAGTTCTTTTATCCGGAGATTTTATCAGATACTCCATTAGACGCAACCAAACAACTGTGCGCCGAAGTAAATTCGAGTACGATGAAAATTTTTCTAAATACCACTCGTTGAATTCAGCCGTGGGTGAAGTTGTTGTAGGAGCCGCGATTACCAAATGTCGTCGTTCATCTTCCGCTTCATCATGTTGGGTAAAACCTATAGAAGGCCATTTGATCGACGTTTTAGCTAACCAATGAGGTCCATACCACCAAATTTCATTTTGCTGGATGTCGTTTGGGAAGATTCCTCTCGATATCATATCTGCTGGATTCTGAATTCCGGAAACATGCCTCCATTCAAATCCTTCTGTGATATTCTGGATCTTGGCTACTCTATTGGCAACATACGTGGTCCAAGTCGTGGGAACTGATTGGATCCACCGTAGCACACATGTTGAGTCAGTCCAAAAATATGTCGGTACATTCAAATGAGTAGCTCGCATGGCCTTCTCGAATAATTGGGCGGTTAGTAGAGCTCCACAAAGTTCCAACCGAGGTATAGATTGCGTTTTTAGTGGAGAAACCTTTGATTTCGACGTCAACAATCGCACAATTATCTTCCCTTCGGAATTCTCGCTACGCACATATATGCAGCCACCATAGGCCTTCTCTGAAGCATCTGAGAAACAGTGGAGCTGTACCGAAACTGCTCCTGGAATAATGACACAGCGATCTATCCTTATGTTGTTCATACTGTGAAGCTGCTCATAAAATTTGCGCCAGCTCTCACCCACCATTGAAGGTAGTGGCTGATCCCAATCAAAACTGTGATTATTATTGCAGCGCAATGTCCATATTTGCTGTTGTTATGACTTTTGCTGTTGTTATGACCGCTCCAATCAGACCTAGTGGATCGAACAGCGTAGCTATGATGGATAACACTTGTCGTTTGGTGATAGGTTTAGTTTTGTCCAGTGGGGAAATATTGAACGATACCATGAATTCATCCCTTTGGGGCGACCAATTCAACCCTAAGGTCTTCACCATCGAATCAGGGCTGATATTGATTCCAAAATAGTCACGAATTGCTAGACTTTCTCCAGAAATTCCGTGTAGAGCTTCAGGGCAATTTGAAGCCCATTTTCGAAGCCTGAATCCTCCCCTTTTCAACATCTCGTTCAACTGGATCTGAAGCTCCAACGCCTCCTCCTTTGTATTTGCACCCGTTATCACGTCGTCCATATATATATCTTCTTCCATTGCTTTGGCTGCTAGGGGGAGGGATTCTCTCTCATCCATTGCCAGTAGTTTGAGCGTTCGAGTTGCTAAAAACGGTGCTGGCTTTGTTCCGTAAGTGACTGTATTAAGTTCGAAGGTATCAACTTCCTGATTTGGTGAAGGGCGCCAAAGTATGGACTGATAGTGCCGGTCCTCGTATCGAACTAGAATCTGTCGAAACATCTTCTCGACATCAGCAACGAGCATAATTTGCTTGATTCTACAGCGAAGAACTATCGAACGTAAGTCATCCTGAATAACCGGTCCCACCAATAATCCATCGTTTAGAGCTACTCCCGAGGATGTTTTGCATGACGCATCAAATACTACTCGAATTTTTGTTGTGGTACTAGTCTCCTTGACTACTGGATGGTGTGGTAGATAGCATCGTTCGGTTAAGTCTTGATCGGCTTCAGTAATCTTTTGCATGTGACCTAGCTGCATATATTCCTTCATGAACAGCACGTACTGTTCCCTTAAATTTACGTCCCTTGCAAGTCTCCTTTCGGTTGACAGTAGACGCCTTAATGCGATGTCCCTTGATTTGCCCAATCTTCGCACAACGTTCTCCTTCATTGGTAGAGCTACAGTGTAACGTCCGCTGGATTCACGATTTACAAAATGCATGAAATGCGATTCACATTGAGTCTCCTCTGGCGAATAAAGGTTGACTGGGTACCCCCTCACAGGACCAAAATTTTGTTATCAAATCCTCCAATTTCTCGGAAGCGGATACGTTGCAACTCATTTTTGTCGATTGATCCGTCATTGATTGTCCTCCACACACAACCCATCCAAATACTGAGTCTTTCAGGAAAGGCATTTCTCCTCCGAGTGAAATCTTTCTTCCGGTTTCGAAGAATTCAAAGAACGACTCAATACCAAGAACCATATCTACTTCCTGAGAGACACAGAATGAAGGGTCCGCTAGCTCTATTCCTTCGGGAAATTTACAACCATCGGTGTTCACGTTTCTAGTTGGCAAATTAGCTGTTACCTTCGGAAGTACGAGAAATTTCATGCTTCGTGCGTAGCTCGCCACACGTGAGCGTACCACTGCCCTTATTCTTTGTTGGACCCTTGACGATGCCTGTCCAATTCCAACGATAGCAATATCCACTTTCTCTCGATATACCTTCAGATGCTGACTCAACCGTTCGGTAATAAAATTGCTTTCTGACCCTGAATCTAGGAGAGCACGTGCAGGATAGCGATTACCAAAGTCATCCTCTACAATGACCACCGCAGTGGCGAGAAGAACTTGAGATGTATAACGCAAAGCTGCACCCGATACTTGGAGATTGCTCACTGTCTTACTGCATACCGGAGTTGGACTTTCCCTTGAATCCTTGGAAGTAGATGCGGTGGATGCAGGTATTACCCTTGGACTAGCATCCTCTTCCGGTTTAAAACATACCAAACATAACAAAAATATGATGGCGCCCGCTACAATTCCGACAAGAAAAACTGGAGATGCATTCCTTAGCTTGGTGTCCCCGTCGGAAGCAGTTCCTGCATAAACCGTGTTTGAGTAATAAGGAATCCCTATCTGCAACTGACATCGCTTGGAATTCACCGCATTGGTATAATAAGTGATCCGCCGAACATGCGACACAGCGCCCTTTAGTTGCTTGAAAACTACCGAAACTAGCCTTTACTGTCGATAATCTCGATTTTGGTAGGACAGACTGTTGATGGGTACCCTTGTATGGCAATGATGGCAAGGATTCCAGAACTCTTATTCGTCGATGGAGAAACTCGGTCAATTCTTTCAACGTATCTTGCTCTAACGATGATGAAAACTCCTCCCAAGCTCTTCGCGTAGTCAGATCAAGGCGTGATGTTAAAATATTTATTAGGAGAAGATCCTTGTATTCCAAATGGCCTTCTATCGGTTTCACAATCTGATCTAAGGTCGAGACAGTCCTCTCAAAACCCTCCAGAAGACTATGAAGATCAGATAGCGATTCTCTGGAGAGCGTGGGCAACATAAACAGTGATTGTACTTGACGTTTCTTCAGCTGCTTGCTATTGTTGTAGCGAGTCATCAACATCTCCCAAGCTACCAAGTAATTGTCTTTTGTTATGGGTAGTGGATCAATCAGAGTCTTCGGTTCACCTTGGAGACATCCCTTTAAATAGTGAAACTTCTCTACCTCTGGTAAGTCTCCTTTCCAATGTATAAGTGAGGTAAAAAGGTCCCGAAAACTTAACCATTCATCTATGTCTCCACTGAAAGATTGCAGCTTAATCTGGGGTAACCGAACATGGTCGACCGTAGAAAGTACAGATGAGTCACCCCTCAGGGATTGATCCTGCTGCGCCGGCTCCTTTCTTTTCTTGAGTTCGTCCATCAGAAAAGATTTGGCCTGGTAATAACGATTATTGAACTCTAATCTATCCTTTTCGTAAACATCGTCTTCTTCTTCGAAATCATCATGGGATATTATTTCGGTGACTGTACTTCGAAAAGTTTGCCATAACTCATCAATATTCTCCAAGCGCACTTCTACTTGCGACGCAGTGGCATCCACTTGAAACTCCTGCACATAGCGCCAGATGTCGTTGAATGTTGACTGTATGTCTTTCAACTTCGCCATCAACATCTTTAGCGAAGGGGTCTTCTTGGTGGACGTCGCGGTGGGAGGCATCGTTGCAGTGAACCAGAATGACGAAAGAAAAGGTGTAGTTTTCCACAAATCCTCTTGCTTCGGTGAACATATACTGTTCTAACTAACCTGACCAGTTATCGAATTCGCCCTATGACTTCAGAATTACAGTTTCAACACGCACCGAGAAGCTACTAGTACCAAGTCTCAGTTCAATGGATCCTTAATCAATCGATGCAGGTGGTAATAGGCGAGGGGGGAGGATAATAACACTGGCTGTAGTATCCACAAGAAAGCCTTCGGCTGGGCATATACTGTGGCAACTCACCTAGAGAACCAACAGCGTCCACCACGTATAAAATGCAATAATCTCAGTTGACGTTCTTCGAATGCACAGTTTTCTCAGTAATGCATTTTTGGCCGGGAGTGCCAAAACCAGGGAAGGAACAATAAATGAATCGAAGAGAATTTTTATTTCATCAAATTGTGTATATTTCCGTATAATCTAGCTTCGGCAGACATATGCTCTATGCACTAATCTGGGAAAATATACACGGCGCCTCCTCTTCGTCACTTTTCCTTCTCCAATGCTCAATTATTAGCAACCAGATGTAATCATTTAAATTGTTGTATCTCCTTTCGGTCGTCTAAGCGGGAGAGCTCGATCACTTCAAATGCTCGAAATCAGTGAACAGCATAAATTCCTTATAAACTTCAATGGAGACGTCGTGGCAGTATTTACGATATCGGAACAATGGCAGCAAATTATCAACACAAAGAATGGTCTTATTGTCCAACCAACTATAGTTCCTTTTAGTAATTTTTTAACCGAGATTAAGCTCGCCGACATCGAGCGCGAATCCAAAGTAATAAAATCCGGTTCGAAGGACCAATGTCGGGGTATAACCGTGTAAAATTTATTTTTTTTTTTAAACCACTTATATTGGTAGCCTTCCTTTTGAAGGGCTAACCGTACTAATAGTCCAACATATGACAACACCAAACACGGTTTCTTTCACAACATTACAGTCTACATCGGATATACATTAAACACTCTATTTACATTAACATAATACATAACATAACATTAAAAACAATAATTAATTGCAGCCGGTATTTAGGATTCCATCCGATCGGGAGAAACGGGTCCAACCACACACTTCAATGATGATGGCTTATTCTCTTCCTAAAGATGATTCGCTCTTCGTCGAGTGGAGTGACGTAGCCTCTTCTCACGATGTAGATAGTGATTGCCTCCGAAATAATTGCTCTTGTTTACATTCTCCTGATTATTTTCGAACTCATGCAAGAGAAGACAGCT
Organism: Toxorhynchites rutilus septentrionalis; assembly: GCF_029784135.1. Lineage (NCBI taxonomy): Eukaryota > Metazoa > Arthropoda > Insecta > Diptera > Culicidae > Toxorhynchites > Toxorhynchites rutilus. The sequence goes on along the minus strand of NC_073744.1, from coordinate 29,704,667 downwards.
TCCTTCCAAGTCAGGGCTGTAGCCTAGGGCTATTTCCAGACAGACCGCTTGATGTTCTCCAGAATTTGAAGTAAAAGTCGCTTTGTTGTTAAAATTTTTCTATATGCTTGTGGATTTTCTGCTTGGAAAGGTTTGAAAAAAGCAAGTGAAGAACCCCGAGACAAAAGTCTCCGTTGATTACAAAGAACAAAAGTGAACAAGTGACACAGATAAAAAATCGAGCGAATGACACTGAGACAAAAGCCCTACTTTTTTTGACGATATTTTCGGCCAATAGTTAGAATTTCATGGAAAAAATATTTCTCAAAAAACCACGTACGCAATCATATTGAAATGTCTTCTCATATTTCATAATGTCTTCAAAATGTCTTCACAAAATCAAATGTCTTCACAGTAAGTCAAATGTCTTCAAAATGAAGACATGTCTCTAAACCTGGCATCTTTGCTCTTCAGCCATCTTGGAAGTCAACTGTGTTTTGTTTGTAAACAAAACACAATACGCTTGTGCCCAAGCTCGCTCGTGATCAGTCTGTCTCTTTCACGCTTCAAGCAAATATTTCCCCTTCTTCTTACTTCCGTACTGTTTTCATATACCGCTCTCCTAACCAACTTAGTGACGAAACGGCATCACCTTAGGATATATTTCTAGGCGCCTTGGTTAATACCTCTTTGCCGTTAGAACGGAGGGGTATGATAATCAATTCATTCAAGAAACAGAATGTCCAAGAGTTATATGCTATTATTGATTTATTTCAAAAACTACTATGAAAACAGGCTATTGAAATCACACTGATTTGTATAGAGCAATTCCAAATGAAATCGAACTAAAAATGCAGATTTTAAAAACCTGTATTTTTTATTCAAACGAAAGTTTGTATTCCGTTTGGGTTGGAGGAAATATGAGTTTTCCACAGCATTTGGGAATTTTTGGACTAGAGTGTAACTTTTGAAAGGAACGTATCGATTTTAGATAGAGAAATCTTTGATAATTTATATCTCAAAAACTATGACTCCTACCGAAACAGTGTCTTATGGCGGATTTACATTAGGGAGATCTAAAGCCATAGATGGATTTGTTCACCCGAAAAAAAAGATGTAAACGGGTGAGAATATGTATGATACACTTTCTTTTTTTATTTTTCTAGTAATGTAAGACAATTATCTTATTTAATGTTACAATGTGGATGAAATATGGGGTTGCTTATTCATTGCTACTATTTATTGCTCTCTTTAATTTTTCCTACTCGTCTATTGCAAGCTCGACAGGAGACTCCTCTTGAAAGTTACCTTAGAATTCATTAATTTAATGGCAGTTGGCAGACTATTCCAATTAACAATGCCTCTCACGAAAAATGATTGACCGTAGTAGAAGGACGCAGTTTATCGAAAGACCTACTCAAAGCATTGTTATAAATAAAATCACCATATATGAAATGGGGTAAGAGTAGCGCTTTGAATAACTTTGTTTTTGTTTGCGTGTCATAATGTTTCGTTGTCAAGCTTAAGCGTTTTAGTGAACCATAGATTTTTGAGCATTGAGAATTGATATGCTCATCCCCCTCAATCCATTCCTCACTTCTAGAACCATTCCTAGATCATTCACGCGATCTACAAATGAAACACAAACCCCATCAATATAAATGCGAGGTGGGATTGGTGGTACTTTCAGCTTAGATATTTGCATGGCCTTGGTTTTGCTGGGATTCATGTGCAATAGATTTCTTCGAGACCAAAACATTATATTTCGAAGGTCATGATTAAGTCTATCACCAATAACTTACAACTCAGTGTTTCTATCTCCACTAATATGAATCTGTACATCATCAGCAAAAAGGTGTATCGAGCACAGAAGGTAAATCGTTTATGAACAGGGAAAAGAGGAGGGGTCCCAGAACCGAGCCTTGATGAACGCCTGGTAGAATCGGTTGAAAAGTAGACAACACACCATTGTTGAAAACCGCTTGACTCCTATTGCTTAAGTAACTCTTTTTGAGTTTTGTACAGATTGAAAACGATGAAGGAAATTCATTCTATTCACATATGAAGATATCTGTCCTTTGATAATCTTTTCAAATATCTTGGAAATCGACGACAGCAAACTAATAGGTCTCAGGTTTGAAATAGCTTGCACGCCAGCTTTTTTATTAATCGCAATAACTTTAGTGCGTTTCCAAAAATTTTATTGGTATGTTACCTAGGCCTACAGCGTTAGATTTAATTGAAAACACAGCATTGACAATTTCATGGTCAACGACAGGTCTAAACGTGAACCCGTTGCAATTTGCTGCAGAAAGCTGAGTTTCGCTATCATCAACTGAAAAATTTGATGAAAAGTATTGATTTATTGCTTCAGCGGAATGTTCACTTTCGGTGGAAGTCGATTTTTCATCTGAAATTCCTAGATTTTTGACATTATTCCATAGTTGTTTACTTGGTAGATTTAAGTTTAACCTTTGTCTATCATATTCAATTTTTGCTTTGGAAACCATTGTGTTGACTCTATTTCTAAGTCGTTTGTATATACTCAAAAGCTCTACAGATTTGTCTTGCCTCCAATTTCGATAAGCGATATCGCTATCAATCATTGTTCTTTCGATATCCCGATTAAACCAAGGATTTTTGCGAAACTTTTTGAATTTCAATGGAAAAAACTGGTCATGAAGCACAGTCAAATGGTTGTTGAGAATACTCGTGAGCATATCTGCATCATCTACACTATAAAAATCTTCCTGTTCCTTCTACTGTTGAAAGTTTGAAAAAGCGAGACACTATCGAAATGGAAGTACTCACGATACCAAAAACCTAGCTGTTCTTGTTGATGGGAAAAATTTAACGAACCAAAAATAAGGTCATGATTTGATATTCCTGGCATTGATATTTGACTAAATTTCAATCAGTATTATCAGTAAGAAGAAGATCAAGTTGTGAACATCCTGTTTGATAGAAATACGTGGGTTCGGTATTTATAATATTGTAACTTAAAGAATAAAGATTTACGACATCTATTTCTAGGATCAGTATTAAAATCACCTATAAAGAAAGTCGAGTCATACTTTGTAGAATACTCCTCAAAATGACAACGGAGCAACTCCGAACAATCAGAATCAGGTGGGTTGTAATAGACAGCCAACAGTAAGCGATCGTTCCCAAGAACAACTTCAACAATCAAATATTCAGTTTTGGAGCTAGTCCCATTCAGCTCAGTATAGTCTGATTTACGGAATACGCGGCAGAATAATTCTTTCCGGAAATAGATACATATTCCACCACCATGCCTGTTTCGATAATTTCTGATTAATTTGAATCCATCTATCTTAGGATCAGTGACGTTATTGTTCTTCGAGGTATATATGTATAGAGTGTATAGAATAAATTCAGGCATATGTAAACGCTGGACGCTGGAGAATTTCTCAATGGTTAGAAATCACTAAAGTTGGATGCAGTTCTACTTCAGGTGAATAAATTCACCGAAAATATGAATATATTGGGCCTGATCACAAACGTCACTTCACGGTGAAACGAGAAAAAATGCATACAAATTGCATACAATTCATTTCGTTCCCACCGTGAAGTGACGTTCGTAATCAGACTCATTGATTATATAAGTTAGCGCTAGTGTAAACGGTTGATGCGATTTCTATGGTGACCGGAATAAATCGCCACAGTAAACAACTGCAACAGAAACAACCGCTTAGAAAAAGTGTAGTAGGCTAGAAATATTTGGCGCGGGAAAAACATCATGTGCCTCACATTTCTATTATAAATTTATTCTCTTGTTCTCGTTTTTCGAAATTTATTCTGAGGACAATGTAATGGGGACGAAGTCCCCATTTGGCGAGGATAAGGAATCGAGGCGGCCCATGCCGCCAAGATGACGCAATCCGAGTCCACCGCCGACCCGCCGTCGGAAGCGGCGGTGTCTCGCACGCAAACCTGGGATCCACTGATTGCCCGGTTAGTTTGAAACATAGGATACGATCCTTTAGCAATGTCCGACCGAGCTCTAGCGAGCGTCGGACGGTATACGTCTGCCCGGGGCGTTACGTTTGCCTGGGGCGATACGTTTGCCCGGTTAATTCTTGTTTTGAAATACAATACCGCGCCACAATATTTATAGCCTACTACACATTTTATAAGCGGTGGTTTCTGTTGCAGTCGTTTTCTGTGGCGATTTATTCCGGGAACCGATTTCTATAAATCACATCATATTCCTTCACACGAATATATCACTAGTCTAAACCCACCCATAGAAAGAGTTATAGAGTATTGATGTAAAAACGTGAAAAAATATACACTGAGAAAAAAAAATTAGTACTTTTTTTCTATTTACAAAAAAACTTTAATTTTCAATATCTAAAATATATATGTTTTATTTTTTCCATATAAAAAAGAAGTCATGTAGAAAAGTTAAAATGGGGTTCGATGCACGATGCTTTGTTTGTCTTTTATTTTTAAGGCTGATGAAGAAATGTTACAAATACGTTGGTAAACCAAATAGCAACCGCAATATCAATAGTATAACTCGAATAAGCACAAATAGAAATAATTATAACGGCAAAAAAATACTAGCAAATGAGTAATCAACCATTCCAAGCCAAACCGATATGATGGTTCTCAGATAATCGCAGAATTGGTACTTTTACTCCTTATCGCAAAATATTTAAAATACACAATAGCAATATCACACAGTCTACGAGTTCACGAGTTACAATTTGGGCGCGAGTATAGAAGAGTTAAATATACATGCGCATGTGGGTGGGTACTCTTTTTTGTTGAATATATACCGTATGAAGTGATCACATTTGAAATGATGCTATAGCAGTGCGATTTTGTGGAGGCCGTTTCGACGATTTAGAGATAGGAATTAGGATGAGGAATAAATGTATAGAGTATGTTAAAGAATAAATTATTATTTGAGTTGACATGTTTGTTTGGAGAAACCCTTTCTACCTTGGCGACGTTTTTGTCTCTAGATTTTTGTTGTACTCCAAGTGTGGACTGCTTGGGATTCCCAGTCCATCTCGGCTCTTGTTTTCGGATTAACATAGTTTGGGCAGCAGAAGGAACCAGGTAAGACGCATTAGTGTGCGTACCGGTGCCCCCGGTAGAATCCCCAGACTTTCTTCCGTTTGTATTTTTGAAGCAGAGCAAAGAAGCGAGCACGCGTGCAGGTGTAGGAGTCGGGAAGGTCAGCTTTTCGATAAAATCAAGAGCGAAAAGCTGGGATAAAATCGAGGTGGCGCTTAAGCCACTCACTTCAATCTCGTGTGACGGAACAATAGCTACACTTTCAGCGCGTAAACAAATAAAAGAGGAGTAATGGAATAGAGTTTCTTCCACAGGGGCCCTTCTCAGGGCTAGAGAAAAATGAACTGCAGAAGTTGAAAATCTCTATAATCAAACAAGGAAGGAAGGAAGGCGAAAAACGAAATATCGATGATAATTCGCATGCATTCGATAGCGAAGAATACGAAATGTTCGCTATAGAAATGATGAAAGCAACTGTGCCAATGTTGAATGTTCACGAAAGCTTTGGGTAGACTGGTGCGGAAGCTCACATAAGTTCCGTACATCGTTGGTTTTCATACTTTTAGGTGCAGAGAGTTGAAACCAGGTGTGTACGTAAGGGTTATTGATTCTATACGTTGACAAAGATATATAATGGTGGTCGTTGAGCAAATATTAAATCGTGTATGAAGGCAGTAAAAGTCTAGAAGAAGAGTTACATACTGGCAATAAGGACATACAGTTATGAAGCCACATTACAGTAAATTTAACATTTATTCTTCTTATAACCCTCACAAAAGGTCCTTAAACACTAGCGTTCCAAAGCAATGATGGTGGCCTAATGATGACGTGTCTTGGTGATAGCGCAGCCTATTGTTAACGTGGCAAGACACTGATATGAATGCTTGTTGGCTGAGCGTAATCATACGGGTCTGGTGCGTAACTACACTCTCTCCAACTTCTTTAAGACCACCCTGATTCTATTTCGTTGCAACACAAACAGTTAGAATTTTAACATGATACATTCACACATTGTTGAATGCTTAGAATAAAGTATATTGACCGTCAATTTCGTTCAAAAGTGTTGTCTGTTTATTTATTGGACTTAATTATGATGATTTCAGCTGTCCATTTTCTATAAGACCATTTCAAAATTCTTAAGTATTATGAATGAAAAATTCAAAACGATCGGCTGATTTAAATGTCAATAATTGGAAAAGTTCGTTTTTCGCATTTCGGCTAATAACCTGGAAAATTCGTGTTGGCATATTATTTACCAAATTCTGCTGAACGGATTTCTCGATATTTTTCCATGTTTCCAAAATTGCGACCTTGAGCTCTTCAGTCGTGGTGTACCGTTTTCCCACAGTATTGATTCTGCGTATAAGGATCCCCCTAAGATTTTCAACAGGATTCAAGTCTGGAGAGCGCGCCGATCAGTCCAAAAAATTTAGTTTTGGCCCTAATCCATTGTTTAGTTTCCTTGATGGTATGAATAGTAGCAGTGTTTTGCTGGAATTTGAATTTTTCGTGACGACATCCACGCAAAAACGGTAGGAGAGAGGATTCCAGAACATGTATGTAATCCTTGAATGATGTGAAAGCTATCTTGAGCTTTCCGGTTGCACAGAATCCCGCCTAAACAATGCACGAGCCTCCACCAAAGTTCCTGGTTGAAAAATACTGTTCCTTCTTCCGTAAATCACGTCGGTACCCGTTGAAACCATCAGGACCATCCAAATTGAACCTTTTTTCGCCAGTGAAGATAACCAATACATTGAAGAACTTTTCGATATGGTATATAACAAAATGTATTCTTTTGGAATTCTTCGTCAAAACATATCATGTCCCACTGTCGGTGTGCTTGGCAAAACTCAGACCTCTTCCGACGTGAGATGGTGTAAGATAAGGACCCTTAACATTTTAAGCCCTCTTTATGTGAGGATTTTTTACTAAAACTTGACCAATTGTTGTTGATTGAGTAACATGAAAATTGAAATATTGCTACATTTGCATAAGCGATTTTGAGGTATTCGAAGCTGTTCTAGCTATTTCTCGCTTATCCCGGTCAGAGAGCTTCGATATCCTTGAGGATCCTCCAAATAATTGAGCACTACTTGATGGGATCGTCCAATCCGACGAGCAATATCTCTGATACCAACATTTTCTTGGTGAAATGCATCGGTTTGTCTTTCTTCTCTCTCCGTGAGCACTTCTCCCTTCGCCATTTTCCAGATTTATTGATCGAAACAACTAAAACAACGGAAGATCTCACTGCTCTTATAGAAACTTGACACTTGAAAAAGACAAAAACATCCGTTTACGCTTAGCGCTTGCACACACACATATGAAAATCATGCAATGTTATGGCAGTCACCAATACCTACACACTAGAATATAAATTGAAGCATTGTTTGTTTACAATGACACAAAGCAGCAAGATCTTGCCCTGGTCTTATAAAAGTTGGACAAAGTGTATATATCTCGTGTATTGTTCTCACGTGAACAAAAAATAGTTATGTATCAATCATCTTCAGCTGCTTCTACAAAGCCAACCATCGATCCATTCCAGGACCACCAGTCAGTTCAAAGGAGTCGAACTTTGTGTACTTCCCTGTATCAATTATAATTGAATACTCATCCATTCACACAAGCAAATTCTCGAAATATTCATTCGTTCATTGTTAATTGACTTAAATGCAACGTCAGACAAATGATTACTAAGCCGAGTCAAAGCAAAGATGGCGTCGAAACAGCACGTGCTCCGCGAACGCATTGTACGGTTCTACGAAACGCATTTCCAGCAAGGAAAAAAGTTCACGGTGGCACATTTTAAGGAAGAAAATATACCTGTCAGTACGGTATATCGTATCCTGGGTTCCCTGAACGTAGAGCGGAAGGTCGGAAGTGGTCGTCCGGTGACGATAATGACGGAACAGAGGAAGACAACAGACAGAAGCTGTTTGACAACAAGGACGCAACCAGCCTGCGTAACGCCGGTCGGAAATATGGCTGCTCCCACGTATTGATCCATCGGACCCTCAAGATGCAAGGAATCGTCTGCAGGAAGAAGACGAGGTCGCCGGAGTACACGGAGGAGCAGATTGAGACGGTTAAATCACAGTGTCGGTGGATGACCAAAAAATACCGCGGGACGTCTTTCGTTCTGGACGACGAAAGCTATGTTCCGCTGTCCAGAACGCATATTCCAGAAAATGATAATTACTACTCCAGCGACAAGTCATCCACACCGCCTGAAGTGAAATACAAGTTCAAGCACAAGTTTGAAAAAAGGGTTATGTTGTACATCGCCATTTCCGACCGGGGCATTTCAAAGCCTTGGTTTAAACCGAGCTGTCTGGCAATCAACCAACAAATCTATCGAGAAGAGTGCCTCGATAAAATCCTGTTGCCGTTCCTGAACGAGCATCACACGGATGGGAAGTACGTCTTCTGGCCGGACAAGGCGTCTTCCAATACTCCAAGAAGACGCTGGCGTATCTTGAGGAGAAAAATATACCGTTCGTGCCGAAAGATCGTAACCCAACAAACTTGCCCCAGTGCCGTTTCTTTGGATCACTCAGTGCCCTAGTGTATAAAAACAATTGGAGGGCCAAGGACACGAAGCAACTGACTACAAAAATCCGGAATTGTATCCGGAAAATGGACGTAAGTGCCGTACAACGTTCTTGTGAAAGCATCGCGACAAAGTTGCGTCGAACAGCAGACCACGGCTCTTACTCAAACATTCACTGACATTTTGACGTGGGACTACGTCTAACCGGAATATATGGAGGGTAAAATGAAAACCTAAACACAGAACATGCAGGAAAAAATGAAAGATTTCGAATGCCTATAGCTCGAACATTTCGTACTGGATAGGAGAGATGTTTGCATCACTTGATAGGGAATATTTCTACGCATCTATCGCAACTAACAAAATGTTGCTTTTCATTAGATAAACAATTGAATAACTGTAAAATATTAGGCGTTATCTAAACGCCCTAACTGCATCGTTTTGATTGGCCCGATTTACGGTTTCCCTAACACAGCCATCAAAACCAAGCAGCCTTGGGGAAATCGGCATTGCAAATACATGAAAGTAGGGGGACTTTTGTTCTCATCGAAAAATGTTCCCTAACACAGACTTTAAAACCAAGCAGCGAAATCGGCATTGCAAACACACGAAAGAGCCTAGAGGCGAGTGAACTGAAAAGTTTAAACCCTCTTAAAGCCAAAAAGAAGAAAAAGAACACACGAAAGTAGGGGGAGCTTTTGTTCCCACCGAAATGTGTTCCCTATTAGAGATTTCTAAACCAAGGTGCCTGGAGAAATCGGTATTTCAAATTCATGCAAGTCGGGGGTATTTTTGTTCCGACTGGAATGTGTTTCCCTAACACAGACTTCAAATCCATGAAGCGTGGGGAAATCGGCATTGCGAATTCATACAAATCGGGGGTATTTTTGTTCCGATTGAAATGTGTTTCCCTAACACAGACTTCAAAACCGAGGTTTCTGGGGAAATCGGCTCTGCAAATAAATGCAAACTGCGAGTACTTTTGTCCTCGCTTGCCTTTGTGCAGAGTGGAATATGTCTGTCCTAACATGTTCTTCTAAACTTAGGAACCTGGGAAAATCGTGCAGCCACTAGAAGCGAATGAACTTCCCAGTTTCAAGCAAATTCGAGATTCGAAAAGTATGTACACTTTTGGGATGTTAACTTCAGAGGGAAATGTAAAATAAAATAATCGTTTGATAATTTTTTTTTGTCTTTATTGGAAAGATTTTCAGCCTTAAGCTGGTTCATCAAACGTTTGATAATTCTTCCGTACATATATTTTGTTCTAGTCATCATACCAAACGTAAAAGGTCCGTCATTAAATTTACTTGTAACGAAGAACAATCAATCACAATAAATGAATTGACTTTACACGGCATTTGTTCATTTTTTTCACTCACAGAGCAAATATATTGAACTCAATTGAATTTGGAAACTGTTTCATTCAATCAAGAATTTAATCAATACAAACGAATGATTGCTAAGCTAAGGTAGTTCCACGTGAACCTTGCGGTTATATCATAGATATAACCCACTCATTTTTTTTTGAAGAAAATACATTATGTTATTAATAAAAAATACTGAAATCGATGAAAAAAAATTTTTTTTTTATATGTGATTGAAAAAATTTTCATTTTTTATTTAACACCCGTTAACATACACAAGTATATTTGAGTAATGGTTTTTGTATTTAATTAGCATTGAATCACCTTTATTTTACTTTCACGACGCTCTTTTGACGTAACTAAGTCTTTCAGGAAGGATGCCAAAACAGAAAACAGGTCACGTTTTTATGAAATAAAGTTAACGTTGATAACTATTTACGAATTCTCATGATTTGCATACCAATCGAATCGGAAATTCTCTAAGAATTCTTTGATATGCTATACATTACAATTCGCTAATCTCTAAACGGTTTAAATTCATGAAAACTGGAAGAACTTAATTTTTTTCCATACATTTGTTCTGCTGATTTGTGTGCTAACCCTAACCGTATTTCGAATGCTTCTAACTCGAACATTTCTTAATAGATCGGAAAGATGTTTGCATCGATTGATAGGAAATATTTCTACGCGTTCATCACAATTAATAAAATGTTATTTTTCATGAGATGAACAATTGAATAACTGTAAAATATAAAGCGTTATCTAAATACCATACCTGCCAAGTTTTGATTGGATCGATTTACGGTTACCCCACCACAGACTTCAAAATCGATGTACGTGTGGAAATCCGCTTTGCAAATATACATGCCCCGACTTGGTTATTTGTTCCCACCAAGCTGTGTTTCCCTAACACAGGCTTCCAAATCAATGTGCCTGTGGGGATCCGCTTTATCAAAACAAGCAAGTCGGGGGTATTTCTTTTCCCATTGAGCTGTGTTTCTCTAACACGGATCGCAAAATTAATGTGCCGTTTTGTCAATACATGCGGGGGTATTTTTTGGGTGTTGAGTACTTTTGTACTCGCTTGTCGTTGTGCAGACCGGAATATGTTTCCCTAAAATGTACTTTTAAACTGAGAAGCCTGAGAAAATCGTCATTTCAGATACTAGAGGTGAATGAACTTTCGCGGTTCGAGAACTACGTAAACATGAGATGTGGGAAATGAAAAATACAATGGTCGTTTGACATTTCTTCCGTTCACATATTTTGGTAGTCCTAGGCATCATATCAAACGTAAAAGGACGTTCATCAAATTTATTTGTAACGAACATAATCAACATAATCTATTACAATGATTTCGATGCATTCTAAAATAAAAGGTAAACAAGTAAATAAGTGGTAAACAAGTGGATTGCATAATATAATTGCGTAGTTCTACGTCGAAAATATGCGGTCGTGTCCTAGATACAACCCCTTACATTTTTTTATAAACCATATAACCAGCAGAGCCAACCCACTTCATTTGCAAACTGCTAATCTGCCACATGACGTACAGTCGACGGGAAACACAGATCCTCCTGTGAAGCCACTTTTCCATAACAATACCCTCAACAAATTTCATCAGCTTTTCTTTCCTCCACGATCGAAAAGGCGCCAATTCGACAACGTTCTCCCAGAACTAATAAATAAAAAAAACACCCATCAGGGGAAAGGGTGAATAGCGGAGAAATGTTCGTGCGCATCCCCCGTCAATATCTTACGGCAAGGATGTGCGCGGAACACAATGAGGGAAGTATCTCACCCAGAAACCTTGCATGTGTCAATGAGTTGGAACCCTCGGAGGCGGCAGCAGCAGCAGCAGTGAAAAGAATGTGATGAAAGCGGTGTTTTTCCGAGAGGGTAGGTCAATACAAATACCGCTGCTTTGGTTTTCCCCATTTCCCAGGAACACGGTGGTCTCCTCCCTGGCGGTCGGATGTTGGTGCTTGGGGGAAGGTCAATGTCGGTGTCCGACCACCCCACCGAAGATGCAAAACAGATAAGAACTGTTACTTTATTGTGATTCCGTAACGAAAATATGTTCCCACTCGAGGGGCGAAACTTTTTCGTTCTTTGTTCACGATTGGAGGGATCCGATTTCATTGGTAATGGCTAGTGGGGAGGCTTCCATATTGCATAACGTTTCTGTGCGCCCGTTCGGTATGCTTCCGGAGGGGTAACAATGTGTCGCCATCGTAATGACATTGCGTTCGGCTTGTTATGGAAGTGATAATGTTGTTTTGAAGCTGCGATCTGATTACGGCAACAAATAATCATTTGGAGTGATTATTTACGCGATTCGGAAAAGGTTTGTGCGAAACATTTCCCAAAGGTCTCTTCACATTAACAATCGCAGCTCTGCCGCCTCTCTCCCAGCTGTAAGAATCATGCGAATGTGTTCACACCAAGCTGCTGTTAGTGTACATCGAGTAACAACTAACCACCTGAGGCGTTTGCCGGTTGAGAGGGGTTGGGTACACTTTTAATCCCACCACCAACTGCCACCAGCATCGCTTAGCCGCTTGTCGATCTGCCTGAACATTTGTATTCGAAACCTAAACAGGACACGGACACGACGGAACGAGGAGCGAGCGAAGGATGAAATACGGTAAAAAGGTTAAAATTCAATTTATTCAGTCCCAGCCCGGAGACGAAGTATCAAGAACTTCTCCAAATTGCTGCCACTGCTGCCGTTGCAATGGCTGAGGAGAGAATGGATAGAAACGAAATTCCGGCAGCGGAGCGGCGGGGCTGGCTCCCCGGATCTACTGGACCAGCGGAAGATGAGGACGACGAAAAGTCACATAAAATTCATTGGTATATTGCCGTATAAACGGTCCCGGTTGGTCCTTTCTTTAATTTAAAACAACAGCAGTTTGGCCATTGCTCGGTTCGCTTTATTGTCGTGTGCCCTTGTAGCTTGCTGTTTTTTGTAGGGGCTATGTTGTAATATTGGGAACTGTGATCAGAAATCGTAGCTGCGCGTGTCGAAATGTATTTTTAACAATCAACGCACGAAGGATTCGCTGGCCGCGCCATCCCCATGAATCGGGGATTGAGTAGCGTATGGAACAGATTCACATGCCAATTTTATGACACTATTTTCACTCTTCGGGAATTCGGGAAATGTGTTTCGGTTGTTTGTTTGCTTTTTATTGAATCCAACGGAAGTATAAAACTTTAGTTCGTGTTCCTGTGAAATGAAACGCCAATTTTATATATATATATATATATATATATATATATATATATATATATATATTTCTCTCCCATATTGGAGCTTTCTTTCGCGAGAGAAGCTACAGTTAGGATTGACTTTTACGCAGTGGAATTTATTTTCTTGGGAAAAATGAACAATAAATAAGGGTGACATTGTTTTTTTATTATTCGTTTGTTTTTACAGGCTCAGTTACATAAGTTTTAAGGAGCCGATTTCTCAACTATATTTTTATAACTATGTGTGGATATTGAATGAAATCCTTCCTTCAGGCAAGGCGCAAATTGGGACGCGTATATTTGACAGCTTTCCGTGAATATCGTATAATTTCACCGTTTTGTTCCCAAAAACTGATTACCGTTCTGAATCGTATTTCGGACAACATCATATTCGGACACTTTGTTCTAATATCTTGAAATGCTTAATGCACTGATGATATAACTATAAAATTAATATCACAATTGCTTCTTTATAGCAATCTCTTGGTTTAACTATCATTTCATATGAGAACTACATACATACATTACATACAATTAAAACATAATCGACAAAAATCTATCAACACTACTCACTATCGTTTGTGTTTGACGTTTGCTTAGCGTGAGTACGTAGAATTTACCCGTTCATCAATATATAAATTTCTCCCGTGTTTCATCAGTTCTCATCATCGTTAACAGTTTACTGTGATTGCTTGGTAAGTGTTTCGCAGTTTACTATAAAATATAATCAAGTGTAATGTAATTTTCGTTCAAAAAATTACAAAATAAAGTGTCCGGAATTTGAATTCAATCTGTCCGAAATTTGATTTAGTATCCGAAGTTTAATTTTTATTCGCTCAAATGAAGCATTTTATTCGATGATTTTTGACGTAGGATTACGTCTTTCGGGAACATATTGGGGTACAAATTGAAAAACGAATATCGATCGCATCGTGAAGAATGTCCAATTTCAAACGCGTATTGCTCAGCCATTTCATGACGGATTGATGAGATTTTTACATCAAAACATTGCGGCACTCTATAACAATTTTTCACCTTGAATAAAATAATATATATCATATAATTAACTATCGAACAATTGAAAAATCTCAACCCCTATCCAAACGGTACTGATTGGTAGAAATTGACGTCATTTCTTTTTCGCCTGCTTCGCTTCTTTCGTTCCCCGATAAGTCAAATATTTGCATGTCGAGGGAGTGGGGGGCGCCTATTTCTCACATACCAACTGATATAAAAGGACGGTAGCATTTTTGGATTTCTCATTCTCGTTCAACGCTCAGATCGGCAAACATCTGGGCTTCTAGTGTGCAGTGCTCTACAAATCATCCAAAACCATACGGTGCGGCAAAGGAGAGGAAGCCATCGGCAACCAACGATGGATGCGGTGCGCAAAGGGAGCAAAGAAGAGGAAGCAGCGGAGAGCATCGAATTAAATCTAGTGTGCATTGCTGGTGCGCTCCTCTTCACATCAACAATTGGATGCGGCAAAGGAGGCAGAGGAGCGAAGTGCATTGCATCGCATCGTATCACACCCGCTATCCGTCGTTTAGCTCGTCGTGGTTGTGCCAATCAAACCCTCGCAAATCGACGCACAGAAGCCGATAGCGCCAAAGTCAAGGAAAGCATCAGCGAATCCGTAAAAGCTACCGCTCCCAAAACTAAACTGCTACATCCGACTGAAATGCAGCAGATTCCGTACAACCCATTAAACCATTCCAGTCCTTCTCAGGACTATCAATTTGTTTTGAAACAAAAGAGTTTATTTTACTGTTTTCCACTTACCACAAAAACTATATAAAACCGATCAAAAATACTGTTTATTTTTACATTTTCTACTAACAACTAACATGGAACGTATCATGTCAAAAACATACGTTTCATCAACCACCTTTTATTGGATTTGGCAAAAGAAGCGAAGGACATATGCATGCATGTATATAACGGAACGCTCCAGTCATACACAGCCCGTTAGGGACGAATGACCTTTGGGTTAAAGTCCCTTCAAAAACAAGAACGAACACAGCCCGTATCAGACAAATGCATGAAGGAATTCTATAAAATAAAAATATTTTTGTGGTGCCTTTGCGCCAACTACACGGGCGTGTAGCACCATAGTAGCAAAAAATGTCGAAGTTCGTGACATCTGGTAGCAATATTTTTCTTCTTTTGAATTATAGAGACTTTAAACTTTACGTTCATTCGTCTCTAGCCCGGCTCATGTACTTACAATTATTGGTCAGTTATTTCCTGATGGATTTACGAGATAATTGCATCAATCGATCTGAGCACTCCATAACAATCCATCACAATTGATAAAATAATATATCATATGAAACTAACTAGCAAACAATCAAAAAAATTTCAAACGGAAATACCTCGTTCTGATTGGTCGAAAATGAATATACGGAGAAATCGGCTCATCAAAGTAGAGGGAACTTTTGCTCCCACCGAAGTGTATTCCCTAACAGAGACATCAAAACCAAGCTGCCTGGGGGAAATCGGAATACATGAAAGTAGGGGGGCTTTTGTTTCCACCGACATGTATTCCCTAACAGAGATTTCAAATCCAAGGTGTCTGGGGGAAATCAGCATGTAAATACCCTCGTGGTCGATAGTTTAACTAACGACGCGCACAAATGGATAGTGCTTATTGTAACTAGCGTGGGCATTGCTGATTGCATACTTGCTGGCGAATTAGTAGGGAGCGATGAATGAGTGTTTTTTATGTCCATTCCAATAAGAATCTTTCGATGGATTAATTGAAGAATGATATTTCAATGAACTGAATAGAACCTATGTGTGATAGAATATAAATAAACTTTAAATTTGGAACTTTTATGTTGGTTGCTTCGTGAAATTTCATATCAATGACCGATATTATTGTCCAATTGAAATTCTCATTGAGGCATGTAGCATCGTGTTCCGTTGGGTTTAAAGCGAAAATGCCATTTCCATTTCAAATATATTTTCTCTATAATAAAACAACACTTTTTTTCTAGTGAGAAAACTTGATAATTGTGTTCGATAATGATAATTATCTTATATTACATTGATGAGTTTTTTTTCTTTATTTCATCTATACATAACACAGGAGCTATCTCGTCCAGAGCCACAGAGCGCGGCTTTCATCATATCTCATTCCACTTAGGCATCTCCTATCGTGATACGCACTATCAAATGACTAATCACCATCTTTCTATCATTATCACTCGGTTATGGACATTGGTGGAGTGAACCAAGAATACCTAACAACCAGACAAAACGGCCACCAAGAGATTAACAATGTAATTCTTCAAACATATCCAAAGTCAGCATGTAACAGATAACCCAACGGAATCCTACGTCAACTATGCGGTCGTGTCTCGGACACAACCCTCCTATGACTTTTTTATGTTTTCAATCAAATAGGTACCAAAGTAGAAAGCTTAAAAGCATATTGAACTAATTTATTAAAAATATCAACCAAATAATACCTGTACATAAAGTTTAGACCTGTTTTCTGCATCATAAAGGGTGTGGAAGGTTCAACCCGATGTAGTATACAATTTCTATCACTTTGGGGCACTTGTGATATTATTCGGAATGAAAGAACTCAGGCACATTCCACTAATATAAATATCACTATATTCTTAGTTCCGTCCTCGCGTGCATTCGACACTTGTTAACTTGATTGGTTGGAAATGTAAAAGACCTGTTGCTTGCATTCGACATGTACTTTTTATAATGCTTAAACTAAAACTCTACACAAGGTAGCTTCTATTCTAGAGGAGGAGGAGCCAGCAAGGAAATATGTGAGCGCGTTCGATTGGTTCGAACGGGTCAATACGGAGAACAAAAGGGTAGTGGTTGTTTCTGTGTGTTGTCATTTCACACTTGGTTGAAGTGGGTTAGTTCTGCATAATGTTACGCTGCAAGGGTGAGTGGTTGTTATTTAATATTATCGTATGCAGCTGTGAGCTAGTGACATAAAAATGCATTTGGCCTACAAACATGTATGACGATAATTTATGGCGTGGGAATGAATTTGTGGGAATAGGATCGTTGGGATTTTATGACAAGTGGGAAAGGATAATGGTAATAGGTTATCCCGCTACACCATCCCTCTTTGGGAGAATGATGTAACCGGGTGGAATCATTTATTATTATTATATTCATTATTATTGGGTGTTATAGCTTCTCCTCTTACATATGGTTATCTAACTATATTTACAGGTTGTGATAAATTCGTAAATTTAATTATATAGTGTATTTAATTTATAATAGTTTTAATTTGTTCTGTGATGCTTATTGTATAATATTTGTATTTAATGATTGTCGATAATTATGATGATAATAACAGTGATGATTTTAATAATAATTATAATTGGGAAATAATTGAGTAAAAATGAACTTAATCTCTGATACGTACCAAATTTCTAATACCCCCTTCCCCCTAACGGAGGAGGGAATTATAAGTAATTAATCTATTTTTATGTACAGTATGAGTGTTTTGGGTTTTCTCATCTAATAATGTCGCGTTTGGGTGATTTATTGATATGACCTTGTATGGTCCTTGATATACCTTGTCTAGTTTTCTTCTGTTTTCGTTAGTCATCATAACTAAATCATTCTCATGTATTTGTATTGGGTTTGTATCTTTCTGCTGATCTTCACGACGCTTTTGTTTGATTCTGTCAATTATTTCTTTTGCTGATTTTGTTGCCGTTTTGAGTTTGAATTGTAATTCTTTATGATATTGCTCGATATTGTATACGGGTTCAATGTGTGATTTTAGGTTGTATGGCAGTGTTGCGTTTCTGCCGAAAACTAATTCAAAAGGTGTGTATGAAAAATCTGTATGCGGAGTGGTGTTGTAACAGAATGCGTAGTAAGGCAACCAATCATCCCAGTCGCTCTGCGATGGGTTGATGAATTGTCTCACGTATTCATTAAGACAACGATGGTTTCTTTCTAAACTTCCGATTGATTGCGGGTGATAGGGGGTAGAAAATTTTTGTTGAATTTGGAGTAATTTTGAAATATTGTCAAATAATTCATTCTTGTATTCGGTTCCTTGATCAGTTTGAACAATTGACGGAGTACCGTATACGAGAATGCAATTTTCTATAAATGCTCTCGCTATTGTGGATGCTTGTTTGTCTGGGGTTGGTTTTATTATTACGTATTTGGAGAGGTTACATTGGATAGTTAATGCATATCTATTTCCTGAATTAGATTTGTTAAAAGGTCCGATAGTGTCAATAGATACACAATCAAAAGGTTTTTCTGGGGTGGGTATTTTTATAAAGTTTTCCTTGGTCGGGGTTTTGTGTTTATTTTGTTTGCATTGTATACAATTTCTAACATATTCATAAATTTCTGATTTCATTTTGCTCCAGGAATAGAGTCTACTGAGCTTTTTATATAATCGATTGGCACCTATATGTCCTCCAATTGGTGCATCATGATAATTTTTCAGGATTTTTAATTTTTCTTCTTGGCTTTCTATCACACGCTTGGGTGTGTAGAGCACTATTTGCAAGTCTTTTAGCGAGTCGTTACAAGTCTTCTTGAAGAATTGAACGCTGCATAATTGGAATATCACGCTTGATAACGCTAGAGCTATCGCGCTTATTCTTAATTTTTTGGCCATATTTTCAACTTTCTGTAATAGATTCCCTAAGGTCTCTTTCGAGTTGCTTGCAATTTTTGTATTTGTCGACATTAATTCTTTGAATCCTGTTTTATTTTTAATTGCGCATTTCATATTATTAAATTCATTCTCGCTAGCGTTTTCATTATCTTCGAGTGCGCGTCCGCATTGAAGTTTGGGTAGTTTTTCCCATTCGGTTGGTTCAACTGCCTCGTATACTTTGAGTTGATCAGGCTCATTGACATCGAGTACAGTGTTATTATTCAAATGTTCGTATTCCGTCTGATTCATATTTTGTTCTTTTCTTGTCATTGCTCTCGTTTGAACGGCTAGGACGTTTATTGTTTTCAAAGTTTCAGAATCAATTGCTATTCGTGATAATGCGTCGGCAGTTACGTTTAGTTTTCCTTGTACATATTGTACGTCAAAATTAAATTCCTCTAAATCTAGTCTCATTCGTGTTAATTTGGAAGATGGATTCTTCATTGAAAAAAGGTAAACAAGCGGTCTGTGGTCTGTTTTTACCGTGAATTTTCTTCCGTATAAGTATGGTCTAAAGAATGTTATTGCCCAATGAATGGCAGTAAGTTCCTGTTCAATTGTTGATTTATTTGCTTCACCTTTGGTGAAGGCTTTACTTGCGTAAGCGATCGGTAATTCGATTCCATCGCAATCTTGGGCCAATACTGCGCCACAGGCAGTCTTTGATGCATCGGTTATTAGTGTGAATTCTTTTTTAAAATCGGGAAATTGTAAAATTGTGGGAGAAATCAGTGCTGATTTTAAAGAATTGAATGCTTGCTGACATTCAGAGCTCCAATCGAAGACTGCATTTTTTCGAAGGAGTTTGTTTAAGGGATGCGCAATTTGGGCAAAATTTTTAATAAATCTTCTATAATAGTTGCAAAAAGCAACGAATCGACGGACTTCATCCGATGTGTTTGGTGTAGGGTAATTTAATATGACTGAAAATTTTGATTTATCTGGTTGGATGCCAGATGCGGATATATTATGACCTAGGTATGTGACATCTGGTCTAAAGAATGAGCATTTTGCGGGGTTAAGTTTCAAATTATATTTTTGGAGTTGTTTAAAAACTTTTTCCAAATTACTTAAATGATGATTTATGGAACATCCGACTACTATAATGTCGTCAATGTAAAGGAAAGCACACTCTGGTGGTAAGCCGCTGAGTGCAATTGTCATCATTCTTTGGAAGCTGTTTGGGGAAATATTTAATCCGAAAGGTAGTCTATTGAATTCGAAATGACCGTTTGAAGTAGAGAATGCTGTTAGTTTTTTGGAATTTTCGTCAAGTTCTATTTGGTGGAAACCTGACATTAGGTCTAGAGTAGTAAAGTATTTGGCTCTTCCTAAATGATCGAGTATTTCATCTATTCTTGGAAGGGGAAATTTATCTGGTGTAATTTTTTTGTTGAGCTGGCGAAAGTCTACCACTAATCGCCACTTTTTATCTTGTGTATTAGATTTTTTTGGCACTAAAAGTATAGGGGAATTATATGGAGAGGTTGATGGTTGGATGATTCTATTTTCTAACATATTTGATATTTGTTTATTTATTTCTGTTATTTGGGCCTCTGGAGTTCGATAATTTTTTATGTAGACGGGGTTTTTGTCGTTGAGTTGAATGTTTTGTTTATAAAAGTTGTTGGTAGTTAAGAAGTCATCTTTTAAAGCGAATATTTCGTTATAGTTTCTGCAGAGATTTATCAGTTTGTGTTGGGCTTCACGGGGAGTGTTAGTTAGATTTAATTCTTCAGTTAATTTTGGTATACGATTAGGGTTGTTAGTTGTGTTGTGGTTGATTGTAAAATGTGTTAACGGTTGGGTTAGTGGCTTGAAATTTTTGGGTAGAAGTATTTCAGACGTATTGGTATTAATGATTTTAACGAATTGTGTTTTAGAGTTAACTATGGAATTTGCGCAAAATACTCCAGGTTTGATTTCTTGAGAAATTATGACAGTGTCTTCTTTTATATGTGGAATTTTTATTTCTTTGATAATCTGGCATCTGGGGGGGATGACTAGATGATCGTCCCATGTGTCATGGATCGGTACTTCTAGATTAGTCTCATTGAAGAAAAAGGATAGTAACCATGTCTTCAAACACAGATTACATTCATATTTTGTTAAAAAGTCTTTTCCTAGAATGCCGTCAGCTGTAATTGGGAATTGTTTATTCACCAAATGGAATTGGTGTGGAATTTTATTATTTTCTATAAGTAGACTAGTGTTGGTACTACCTATTGTTTCAAGTTTGCCTTCGGTCACGCCGTTTATTATGCATGTATTATTTTTGTTAATTTTCTGGGTACGTTTGATCAAATTTTCCTTTAGGATTGATATATCTGCCCCTGTATCAAGAATAAGAACGCATGGTTGTTCGCACATGCTTAATTTAACTATAATAAACATTGAACAAGTAATATTTAGGTTGAAAATATTTGATGTTGATTTCGGTTTTCCTCCTGTTCTTCGTCCGACAACGCGCGGAGGTTCGCAGCCGGGTTTTCGGAGTTTTCCGCAATTCTAATGAAATGTTGCGGTCTGTTGTAATAGTTTTGGCTGCCATTGCCCCTAAAGTTTCTGTTTTGGTTAGGGAAATTCTGTTGATGATATTGGCGATTTTGGTTAAAATTTTGGTTTTGTTGAGGTTGATTATTGAATCTACCACCTCTTCCTCTATAGTTATTAAAATTTCTACCACGATTGTTCTGGTTGAAACGGTTAGGATGCGGGTAGGGCGGTTGTCGCTGCCCGTGATTGTAAATAAGCACATTTGCTGATTTGGTTGTCAGCGATTTATATTTATTGACCTTCTCCACTGCGTCAGCTATGCTGGTGAAGGCTCCCGCACGTAATATAGTTTTTAATTCAGGGTTATCAATGCCTTCAATGAGGGCATCGATTCCTGCTTGGCAAGCGAGTTTTGCTGCTCGTTGCGGTGGTGTCTCTTCCTTGATGTGTAAGTCGATGAGTTGTTCGGTCAGCTCTTCAACTTCCTTACATAATTCGTCTGCTGACTGTTTTTTTATAGCCTTCAACTTCGCTAATATGCTGTCGGCGCTAGTCTTTGATATACATGTAGTTTTTAAATTTGTTAGCAGTGAAGGTATATCCACGCTATTATTAATTGCTCTTCGGGCCTTTTTGTCGAGTCTGGTCAGTAGGAATTGATATACCAACGCTTTGTTTGCGCTGGGGGAGATCTCATTTAGTAGTGTGGCTGCACTGATGAACATATCGAGTCCATCAGGTGAGCCGTCGTAGATTGGCACCATTGCGGCTGCCTCTTTGTAATCGAATTTGGACATTTTCGGTTTTTGTATTCCAACAACGAACAATATCGCAAGAGCTACTTCTTTGAAAGATTTTTGTTTAATGATAATGTTTATTTTATTTCTAATATCTTGATATATTAGATTAGCATTTTCGGCAAGCAATAACAATTCTTCAGCCTCTTTATTGTGTACGAGAGGGTCTACTATTGTTTTAATATCTTCAGCTAATTTTTCAGCTTCTGCGAGCTTGGTTCTCAATGTAGCTTTTCTTAACTTTTTAGTTTGCTCGGATCGCAGTGATTTTGCAATTACTTGTAATTTCTGTATTTTGTTTTCTATTAAACTTGCCATTAAATTAAAGGCGAAATTTTTTTATTTCTGTTTTTGTTGATGTCTACAACAAGTAGTCTTACAGCTTAGCACATATTTTACATGAACATTTTGTGTTTTTTTTTTTTTTTCATTAACAATTTTTACTTCAAAAATTTTTTTTTCATATTTTACATCTTATAATTGACTTACCATCTCTGTCGGCGGTATCCTACTACAGTATCAGTAAGGCTGAGCTTTGTGAAAGGTGTCACATAGATGGTTGCTCCATGGATGTCTTCAATTTTGATATTGAAACCTCTTTTCGGCTGCTTCGGGTGTTGCTTCCTATATTGCCGCCATCCGATTTTTTCCACTAATGCGATGTGTTCCGCTTGGGCCTCCGCCTGGGCCAAGATGTCCTTGATGTTCTCGTTCCCCATGTTTAGTTTTTCCAATGGTCACTAGTTCGTGTAATGAGTTTCTATTGGTTCGTTCACATGGGTGGTTAGCACAGTTCCGTTTATTAGTTCACTTTGGTCTAGTTGGCACGTCTTCGTTGATTAGTTCACTTTGTTCAAATTTTGAAAAAAAAAATAGTTCACTTCTGCCCTTTATACCTGGTTGAGCTGTGCCGCTCTCACTGCTCGGGAGGCTACTCTCTCCGAGTGATTCTTATAAAACGTGTGCATTAACCGCACAACACCGTAACCTAACGCAGCACCAGCAAGGATGCATAAAGCAATCGTTTGCGGTGAACTCGACACTGGGGCGCTCGACACTATCTCGTCTGCCGAGAAAAAGCCCATTTTTGAACGTTCACTGTTTCGTCAAAACAAAAAAATTGTTTGGTTTCACTCATAGCCGAAGATTCAGGCTAAAGTCACGGTCGCCATGTGGAAGGTTCAACCCGATGTAGTATACAATTTCTATCACTTTGGGGCACTTGTGATATTATTCGGAATGAAAGAACTCAGGCACATTCCACTAATATAAATATCACTATATTCTTAGTTCCGTCCTCGCGTGCATTCGACACTTGTTAACTTGATTGGTTGGAAATGTAAAAGACCTGTTGCTTGCATTCGACATGTACTTTTTATAATGCTTAAACTAAAACTCTACACAAGGTAGCTTCTATTCTAGAGGAGGAGGAGCCAGCAAGGAAATATGTGAGCGCGTTCGATTGGTTCGAACGGGTCAATACGGAGAACAAAAGGGTAGTGGTTGTTTCTGTGTGTTGTCATTTCACACTTGGTTGAAGTGGGTTAGTTCTGCATAATGTTACGCTGCAAGGGTGAGTGGTTGTTATTTAATATTATCGTATGCAGCTGTGAGCTAGTGACATAAAAATGCATTTGGCCTACAAACATGTATGACGATAATTTATGGCGTGGGAATGAATTTGTGGGAATAGGATCGTTGGGATTTTATGACAAGTGGGAAAGGATAATGGTAATAGGTTATCCCGCTACAAGGGTGTGTCACATCAAATTGCATCACGGAAAAAAAGCTGTAGAAATTCGCCCAGTAGACCGATCCTTTTGAAAATTTTAGACAGTAAAATAAAAACTATTAAACAACTTTTGGCATTTTCTTTTTATTCATACTTCGAGCCCAAGCCCGTATGCTCGCACCTTCCTCTTTACCCCGTCCATAAGGTTCTGTACAACGTCAGGATGTAGTTTTTTTTGAACAGAAATCCATTTTCTCTTGAAGTCCGCCTCCGATTTGACAACTTTTGGGTTCTTCCGGAGGGCCTGCTTCATAATCGCCCAATATTTCTCTATTGGGCGAAGCTCCGGCGCGTTGGGCGGGTTCATTTCCTTTGGCACGAAGGTGACCCCGTTGGCTTCGTACCACTCGAACACGCCCTTTGAATAGTGGCACGAAGCGAGATCCGGCCAGAAGATGGTCGGGCCCTCGTGCTGCTTCAATAGTGGTAGTAAGCGCTTCTGTAGGCACTCCTTAAGGTAAACCTGCCCGTTTACCGTGCCGGTCATCACGAAGGAGGCGCTCCGCTTTCCGCAAGAGCAGATCGCTTGCCACACCATGTACTTTTTGGCAAACTTGGATAGTTTCTGCTTGCGAATCTCCTCCGGAACGCTGAATTTGTCCTCTGCGGAGAAGAACAACAGGCCCGGCAGCTGACGAAAGTCCGCTTTGACGAAGGTTTCGTCGTCCATTACCAGGCAATGCGGCTTCGTCAGCATTTCGGTGTACAGCTTCCGGGCTCGCGTCTTCCCCACCATGTTTTGCCTTTCGTCGCGGTTAGGAGCCTTCTGACCCTTGTATGTACGCAGGCCCTCCCGCTGCTTGGTCCGCTGGACGAATGAACTTGACAAATTCAGCTTATTGGCGACGTCCCGGACCGAACTTCTCGGATCACGTCTAAACTGCTTAACTACGCGCTTGTGATCTTTTTCACTGACGGAGCATCCATTTTTGCCGTTCTTCACCTTCCGGTCGATGGTTAGGTTCTCGAAGTATCGTTTTAGTACTCTGCTGACCGTGGATTGGACGATTCCCAGCATCTTACCGATGTCCCGATGTGACAACTCATGATTCTCGAAATGAGTGCACAGGATTAATTCACGACGATCTTTTTCGTTCGACGACATTTTTCCAAATTTACGAAAAATTGACAGTGAAGCATGGCCAACGTGATCTATACACTCTTATCTGATTATAAGCGAAAGCTGAAGATATAATTCCTAAAAATAAATTTCTACAGCGTTTTTTCCGTGATGCAATTTGATGTGACACACCCTTTATACCTTAAGCGTCCGAAATATGATTCAAAACGGTATGTAGGAGGAGAAATTAATTGAAGTGGTGAGAAAGCACAGGTTATGATACAAGTGATGCTAACTATATGAAGGTCAAAATGAAGAATCGAATTTGGGTAGAACTTGTAAACAGTTATTTCATAACCTTGAAGTTTCTATGTGTGTTTTATACGGCTATTAATGCAGGGGAAGAAGCTAGAACGATGCGACTTAAACTGAGAGGCGGCTATCGTGATGCGCGACGGCGACAGATGAAATGTCTGAAAAGTGGCACAGCTGCTGACACTATAAAGCCATGAAGATTCCAGAAGCAGATATCGTTCCTAGACTCTTGTATGTCATCAGGATCGCGTGAAGGGAATATTACAATCGATAACAATGATGTTTCCTTAAAATTCTGCAATATTATAATAACAATATTAAAATTCTGCATAGAGAAAGCATTCAACGCTTGTTTAAATTTTATTTCACGATTAACGAACAATGAACATAATAGAGCTTTTATAACAAGACGAACTTTACTGAGTGCTTTATTCCTTACAACTAATAGACAAACTTTAATACAATGTACAATGAACAATGATCTATTGTATTGTGCAGTGTTGCCAGACGATAAGAAAAATCTTGTCTAATTTTGAGGAAGCACAGTCTTCAAATATTTCACGATCCAACATAAGTTTTAGTAGGAATATCGGAAAAATCAGAGCAAATAGGTTAAGTTTGGGTTAGGACTACGTGCTTCATGTAATTTAATAATACCAAATAGATATTTTCAAATTTTACCAATTGAAAATTGTGTTTGTGCCTTTTAATCTGATGGAGAATAGTTTAGATCCCAAACTCGAATGTCGCCACTAGTCATCGCGGATACTTTCGTTGTCTAGGGTTGAGGGCGATATTGATCGTGTAAGGTAGGAAAATATTGATTCAGGTCGAAAGCCTAGCTGTCACGATATTGAAGGCACTTATCTCTATATATTAGGCTGTCAAAAATGTCCTGCGGTTTTTTTTTTAAATTTTCATTTGTTCATAAAATTAGTTACAATCATCTGTTTTAAGTCAAATATGCGCCGTTTGGTTCGATGACTTGTTCCCAACGAGATGCCAACTTCATAATACCCCTGTTATAGAAGGTCGTTTCCTTATTGGCAAAAAACTCGGATAGCCAATTTTCACAGGCCTCTTCTGACTACCTAGCTCGTTCGCCATGGACAAAAACAGGTGGTAGTCACTTGGTGCAAGGTCCGGACTATACGGCGGATGCAAAAGAACCTCCCATCCGAGCTCCCGGAGCTTCTGGCGCGTCACCAAAGAAGTGTGTGGCCTGGCGTTGTCCTGATGGGAGACAATGCGGCCTCTGTTTATCAAAGATGGCCTCTTCTTCATGAGTGCTACCTTCAAGCGGTCCAGTTGTTGGCAGTACAGGTCTGAATTGTAAGTAAGTGACCCACTTTTCATCGCCAGTCACCAACCGCTTCAGAAACGGGTCGATTTTGTTGCGATTCAGCAGCGATTCACATGCGTCGATACGGTCAAAGATGTTTTTTTGCGTCAACGTGTGTGGCACCCATACATCGAGCTTCTTTGTGAATCCAAGCTTCTTCAAATGGTTAATAACGGTTTGATGACTTATCCCCAGCTCTTGGCCGATGCTACGGCTGCTACTATGCCGGTCTTTCTCGGCTAATTCAGCGATTTTGTCGCAATTTTCGACGACAGGCCTTCCGAAGCGTGGCGCATCTTCGACGACCTCTACACCAGAACGAAAACGTTGAAACCATCGTTGTGCGGTGGAAATGGAAACTGTATCGGGGCCATAAACTGCACAAATTTTATTGGCAGCTTGAGATGCATTTTTGCCTTTGTCATAGTAGTACAGTAAAATATGTCGGATTTTCTCTTTATTTTGCTCCATATTTGCGACACTATAACTCACGAACGACTTAACCAAACAAAACACTGTCAAGGACTATATTATAGCGCGCAAAAATACCTTTCCAACAAGTTATAGTATGACTCGATACAATGAATACAACTAGAACTACGCGCTTACAACGACACCTCGCGGAAATACCGCAGGACTTTTTTGACAGCCTAATATATAAAAATGTTCTGTTCGTTTGTGTACGCGTCAAAAACTCGAAAAGTACGGAACCGATTGAGTTCAAAGTTGTACACAATATACAATCCACTTCAAGGAGTGTTGTTACAGCATACAAATTTGAAAAATTGGAAGAAAAATGATTTTATATATGACCAGAGTGCGTTTCTGAAATTGAGCTTCTAATGAAAATTGACTATTCAGTAATGAATATGTGTTCTATGTGATGGAAACATCTTTTTTCCACGTGTTTAACAAAATTATGAACTGAAATTGTGTTCCGAAGTGATTTAAAATTTATCGATTTCCCTCATCTATCTCCATATATATGTTCGTTTGTGTACGCGTCAAAAACTCGAAAAGTACGGAACCGATTGAGCTCAAACTATGATACAATATACAAAACAACCAAACACATCTAGGATTGTTGTTACAACATAAAAAAAGAAAAAAAAATCAACTCAACCATGCAACCACAATGTGCCACAGCAAAGCGTGGCAGGGTACAGCTAGTTGTCAATAATTTTGATCGTGTTAGGTGCCCATTAGACTGCGATCAGGTTGAGAAGTGGACATTGATGTTGACAACCAACGCGCAGGTGGGTTGTCGTTTGTAGTCAGCACATGGCCCACTGTCACTAGTACTTCGTTCTGTACCACACAAGATGGGCTTTATTTCAAGGGGTCGGAAGTGGAAACTGTAATGATGTAGCTAGGGATTGCATTGCCGTGCCAAAATTTCAATAACCGGTTATTTGGTAATGAAAATTTCATTACCGGTAAAACCGGTAAATTACTCGTGAAAAAAATACTTTAAAACATACAATTTTCTTGAAGAAACGGCTTTTGTTGATAATGATTTGTTTGCAAAATAACATTTTGTTTGCTAATTAGTTTGTTGGTTAAAATAATACTTAAGAATACTTAACATAATAATACATAGTACTTAACTAATAATGTTTATTTTGTCGTATTCTAATCTACATGGGATCTAATTAATGGAATTACCAGAAGAGGAAAACGCACTTCAGAGTCCACTGATGTTGGGCGTGCAGTACGAAGAGCATCGAATACCGTTGTCACGTATTTACCTCTGATGCCCTCTGTACGAAAACTCTTGTCTGAGAGTTTTCATCAATCCGTTTATAGACGTTGAGCTTGAGCTGGATGTTAATACCTTCGATTACTGCAGTCGTCGATCAAGTTTTTTCTTGATACTCAACTGTTCTGCAGGTCCTGCGTCGTCCAGTGGATTTTTCCCTCCTGTTGTCCAGCTACGGAATCAATTCCATAATCGTCAAACTTTATCAAGTCACGAACGAAATCGCATATAGGAAACATTTTCCTGCAATACTACATCTGCTTCCAATTCTCTGATGTTTGCTCCGATAGCTGTTCTAGCATAAATTGCAATCCAAAGTCAGCTTAATAAGAGAGTGCAGTTCTTCCGGCATAGCAGATCAACAGCGACCAGAATTAGTTCGGGGGCATCAATGCATTCCTTCATCGCTGAAGCTGTGTTTAATTTCAGATCGAGCAGCGATTTTTGAACTGAAGCTCGGAGGTTCTAGAATCGGCGCAACACTGCCGGATGTGTTTTTTCAATCTTATTTTGATTCTCGAATAATATTTCAAAGTGGCATAAAGGGAATTATTTACGAGGTTAAAATGAAAATTACCGAAATTACCGGTTATTGATTGACCCGGTATTACCGGTAAAATCGGTTCACAATCCCTAGATGTAACCTGAACACTCGTAACCTCATGCGCCTTGTAGCGGTTCAACGAGATTTTTTTTAGTTTGTGGCAGATCTGAATACAAGTTGCGATGACCATGTTTGTACCCCGAATCGGGAGGACCTGGAATTCGTCTTGGGTTTGCTCAGCTGGGCAGCTGATGGGACTATAAAACGATATCATTGGCAGACCGTTATCGGGAATCTAGGGAAGCGGGAGCTGTTCATGGCTAGTTCACGGCTGAACGGTTTTTTCGAGGAAAAAAGTTGGAGGTGAAACCATCCCGAAGGGCATGCGGTTCCACGTGTACCTATTTCAATATCCGAGCAATAACGAAAAAGTACACATCCCTTCTTCTCAGAATCCATAATCCATTTGCCCGACACAAAAGCTCTCTCGCAAGCATAAGTTTTCCGGCATCGCCCTCCCGACAACTGCCGTCGGGTAGCGTTCACTATTATTCCTGGGTATATTAATCGAACAAGAACGAGTTGCTTCCTCTCGGGTTCGCGATCTGAATCGAAAAGTGATGCGCCGCGCGCCAACGCCGTCCCGTCCTCTGTGGCTTATTTCCATATCCTTCCCAATAGACTCATAATTTGCGACAGACGAGGAGTTTTAATGAAGTTTTGAACCTGTCCGCACCTGGTAATGTGTGTGTGTGTATGCAATTATTCTCGTCTGCCCTCTTGATTAATTCGAGCAAATCTCTGGTGTTGTTTTGTGCCGCCATCGCTATAATCCTCTTTCATTCGAGCGAGCGAGCAAACTGTAAAACACTGCCCGAGGCCAGCATTGAGAACAATCCATCGACCTCCTCCTCCGGTGAAGTAGGGTGGACCACCCCGAGGGGTGGTCGGTGGTCTGAGTCTGAGTGACGGGAATTAATAGGAAGAAAATAATTCCATTTGGGTAGCAGACGGCACGGAAAAATAATCATAATTCCATCCGAACGCGCACCAGAGTCTGGTAAATGCTTAATTAAAAGTTTGTTTTTTTTGCGCTCTGCACTGGATAAAGAAAACACGGGTGGAAACGTTGTGTCCTCCGCCCCCAGCACTGATAGGGGAGAGCAAAAGCAAGGGCGGAAAGGAAACGGATCGGAAAAAGACGGTTATGTCAGATTTACAAGTAGGGGCAGAGTTTGTTCATTAGGAACTTATTTACGGATCGTTTCGACAAGATTAAAATAAACTCGATGGCCAACCGGGATGGTTCTGTCTTATCCGTTGGTAATGACAACCAGCTGCTCTCCCCCAACCAGAAGAGGAAGTGCGGACAGATTCACTGTATAGAACGGTACAGAGCGTCAATTATAGCCAATGATGTGATTGCCCGCTTTTACAGATCGATTAGACTTGCTCGGCGATGTTTCCAAGAGTTGTGATTACTCGGAGAAAGAGCCGTTCACGTGGATATATGGTCGTTAATTGCGAACGAGTGAGCCGTTTATCGCTCCCGGGATTCGTTTGGAAGGATGCTCAGCGACTTGCGTAAATGATCAGGGGCTTAATAGATATAAATAAATGCCAAAGGCGTCGTCCTTTTGTTCGGATAAACAAATGTTGTCCTCTTCGATTCCAAAGCGATGAAAATTACGCAATCAATTCTGAATGAGATGCCTTTATCTTCCCGGAGCAATTACTCCCCAAAGGTGTTCAAATTCTGTTCTAGTGAATCCTCACTCTGTGTTCCAGGGAGTACCAAACCACATGCAAGTGAGTTCGTTCCTTGGAAATACAAACACCCACCCCATCGCCGAACAACTTCCGAACATGAAGCCAATGACCTCTCAATCGATCCGAAAACCATTGCATCTCGAGATGGGGCTACCTTCTCCCCATCAACCCCTCTCCCCATCAATGATGCACAAAAACTTCGTCTAGGTTCCAAAGATCCATCGCAAAATGGCTTCACATGCACAGCACAAACACGTGAGTAACGAAGAAAAGAGATGGGAGAGAAGAGGTGTATGGTTTCCTGTCTACAGCCACATTTTCTCCAATCCTTTCCTTTCAACGGAAGATGAGGTTATCCCCTTTATTCCGCGCGGCGAATGTGGTGAGATGGCTCAAGTCACTGCATTCCCGTAGGCGAATGGCGTGACTATAATTTGTCACTAATAGCGAATTCGTTTTTGTTCAGTTTCAACCCCAGTGCCGCACTAACTGCTGTCAAAACGTTTTTTTATTCACTCAGTTTCGCACTCAGTGTCGCACTAGGTTCGCCCGAAAGCTGTTAGTTTAGCACTGAGATATTTCACGGGTTGGCACTCGGGTTCACCAACACAACTATACTGAACTGTCAAGTTCCGAGTATTGTTTTGGAAAATCTAAGAATAAAGACTATGAAAATGGAAAACATGCTGCTTTTGCTTTTGTATTATTGGAATCGTAATCCAATTCGGATTCTGATTTTGAAGAGTATATTCGAGTAGACGGCATTAAGCTACGTGTGCTTTCATTGGGAGGCGAAAATAACGATGGATATTCAGGTGGAATAAATCTGCTTTATTATGAATGAAAATTTACTTTAACGTATCAAATATTTATTTTATGTGATGAAATAAGAGGGTTTTTCCGATATCGCCAAAACATATTGAACGAAAACGCACACCAACAAACCACCGCATTCGTGAAACTGAAAACGTTTTTTTATTACAGAGTCAGTTTGGCACTGACTCAGTTTTAAAATCGAATTCGCTATAAGTGAGATTTGAAGTCGTGTTCTCATATGTTATTGATTTGGGTATCAAAAAGAAGTTGGAAAATATGGTAGCTTACACAATGCAGCGAGAAACATGGCTATCTCACGTCACTCGCCGCGTGGAATAAGCGAGAATATTGCGATTGTTCGTCAGAAAGCTTTCTGCTGCTATCTTTCAATAGCATCGGAATCGTTTTTTGTTTAAGGTGTATCTGTTTGGTGTGTGTCTTTTTTTTTTGTACCGGAGATATTTTTAGCTCAATGAAATATTTCGCAGCGGGATGTCTGTCCACCCCTGAGTTCATTTTTTATTTGAAAGTGAATGTTCCTTTATTTGCTTGCACAAAGAACACACGGAATGACGCTTTGGAGTAGCAAATCATTCTCATTGTGCAAGTTTGGGTGATACGAGCTTTCAATAGTCAATAACTTAACACTTTACGGACCGCTCACGAGATTTCTCGTGTTTCGCGTTCCGTCTGTAACGAATGGAACACAAAATAACGCGAGCTTTTTACACTTGATGGTTTAATCCATGGTCTGCCAAGAATCTCACAAGGCCTACCGATGGTTCACCTTCGTCTCATCCAGACCGAAGGGAATGATCTCATTCGTAGCATCCGAACAAATGAAACGTACAAGTTTGGCCCAAAACGTGGGGTCCTTAATGTGTTAAATAGTTTGTTATTTTATTGATATTATGATATTTTATAATGCTACTAAAATTTTAAAATAACCATTCTACTGGTTTGGTCGCCCTTAAATGATTTTTTTTTATTGTAGAATCATTTGACGATAATTGTTTGATGATTCATTCTTGTGCTCACAGAAGAATACATGCTCGATATAAGCATCCTTAGTGGAGAAAGTTTTGCTGCTGGCAAGCGAAATTAAATCACATACAAAATTCCAGAACGACATTTTCTTTCTTGGTGACCAAATAAACGAAATAAACTCTATCTCTGATAGTCTGATAATCTGAACAACATCGAAAAGAGTAGCACTGCTTCATTATGATCAAGATAAGCGCAAATGCAATCCTAGTTGGAAGCAGTTTTGCGACTGGCACGCGAGCCCAAATAAATTAATAACTTAAGACAACTTATTGAATAACTTGGTATTACCCAAATAATTTTTGGGTGCACAACCTTAACACCTGCTTCACCATAGCGTCTGTTCAATGCATTGATGACAGAAAACAAACAATGTTAACTGCTTGGAAAAAAGGCTGAATATTTGCCTCAGCGGAGATTCATTACTAATACTTTAGCGTAAATAATTCCCTCCCGCTATCTCCCCTCCTTGTTTATATTTATCATTACAAATGGGGTTTCAGCGTAGCGAAGATGTACTATTTTTACGTACGGGTTATGAAGCACGCACGTACGCACACAAATATCCATATATCGATGGCTTGAAGCAACTTATCACACACTTATATCCGTTTTGCGCTCTTCTCAACAGATGTCCTTTCTGTTTATATTGCCCGTCTAGATTAGCTTAGCTGTCATCCTTCGTGGAGAGAGTTTTCCTACCGTCATGCGAAACCAAATCACTGACAAAATTCCAGAACATTTATTTTCTTGGTGAGCTGACGAACAGCTCAATCTGAAACGAAGACATGTGATGACGCAAAACAAGGAAGAACAAGCGATGTTCATTGTTTTGTATCTAGAACGATACTGAACGTTTGCCTTTCCTTCCTTTCCTTGTTGAATTGAAGAGACTTTAAACTTCTTCAGTTCATTCGCCTCTAGCCTTCAAAAAGGCCCTTGGAAAACTCTACTCTTTCCTCATATTACTCCTCCACCCTCATTGCCTTGAAGAAACCATTCGATCCATCGCCGTCCAACTTCGCCCGTAACGGTGTTTTTCAGTCGGTGTCCTCACGAAGAATGAAGTTTGTCTAGACAAATATTCCTCTTCGTTCTTCTTTTTTTTCCTTTGTTCACGCAGACTTTACATCTTACGATTTGCCCTTCGTTGCTCGTCGATAAATTGCTCGTTATTGACAGCTCTGTTCGGGAAAGCACACAAGTGGACAGAACAAATGTATGAGGAAATGGGAATGCTTCCAATTTTCCTCAATTTAAACCAGTGATTTTCAACCGGTGGAAAATTCCCCCCTAGTGGGGAATTTGGTCATTAAAAGGGGGGAATTTCGCAAGGGAATATTGCTCATTTACTTTTCTTTGAAGATGGCAATGATGAGCAAAAATTGCTACAAAAACTTTTTTGGGGGGGTCTTCGTAGCCTAATAAAGGGTGTGTCACATCAAATTGCATCACGGAAAAAACGCTGTAGAAATTCGCCCAGTAGACCGATCCTTTTGAAAATTTTAGACAGTAAAATAAAAACTATTAAACAACTTTTGGCATTTTCTTTTTATTCATACTTCGAGCCCAAACCCGTATGCTCGCACCTTACTCTTTACCCCGTCCATAAGGTTCTGTACAACGTCAGGTTGTAATTTTTTTTTAACAGAAAACCATTTTCTCTTGAAGTCCGCCTCACATTTGACAACTTTTGGGTTCTTCCGGAGGACCTGCTTCATAATCGCCCAATATTTCTCTATTGGGCGAAGCTCCGGCGCGTTGGGCAGGTTCATTTCCTTTGGCACGAAGGTGACCCTGTTGGCTTCGTACCACTCCAACACGTCCTTTGAATAGTGGCACGAAGCGAGATCCGGCCAGAAGATGGTCGGGCCCTCGTGCTGCTTCAATAGTGGTAGTAAGCGCTTCTGTAGGCACTCCTTAAGGTAAACCTGCCCGTTTACCGTGCCGGTCATCACGAAGGGGGCGCTCCGCTTTCCGCAAGAGCAGATCGGTTGCCACACCATGTACTTTTTGGCAAACTTGGATAGTTTCTGCTCGCGAATCTCCCCCGGAACGCTCAATTTGTCCTCTGCGAAGGCAACAACAGGCCCGGCAGCTGACGAAAGTCCGCTTTGACGTAGGTTTCGTCGTCCATTACCAGGCAATGCGGCTTCGTCAGCATTTCGGTCTACAGCTTCCGGGCTCGCGTCTTCCCCACCATGTTTTGCCTTTCGTCGCGGTTAGGAGCTTCTGAACCTTGTATGTACGCAGGCCCTCCCGCTGCTTGGTCCGCTGGACGAATGAACTTGACAAATTCAGCTTATTGGCGACATCCCGGACCGAACTTCTCGGATTACGTCTAAACTGCTTAACTACGCGCTTGTGATCTTTTTCACTGACGAAGCATCCATTTTTGCCGTTCTTCACCTTCCGGTCGATGGTTAGGTTCCCGAAGTATCGTTTTAGTACTCTGCTGACCGTGGATTGGACGATTCCCAGCATCTTACCGATGTCCCGATGTGACAACTCCGGATTCTCGAAATGAGTGCACAGGATTAATTCACGACGATCTTTTTCGTTCGACGACATTTTTCCAAATTTACGAAAAATTGACAGTGAAGCATGGCCAACGTGATCTATACACTCTTATCTGATTATAAGCGAAAGCTGAAGATATAATTCCTAAAAATTAAATTTCTACAGCGTTTTTTCCGTGATGCAATTTGATGTGACACACCCTTTAGGTTGCGTGTTCTATACTAAGCGAACGAACATGAGCTCATAACTCAGGGCCCCCAACTGACCATCTTTGTGTGTTATTATAGCTACTATTTCCACGCAACAATCATCATGTGACGGTAATCCCAGTCCCTTACCGCTCACATTTTCGGTCTGCTGCATCGGTAATTGGCACTATTAATAACACAACATTGGAAGCCTCGTATTAACAGTCCCGCTGTGAACAGTCCAACTGTAAACATTCGAATCGATTGAATAGGAATACTCTTACGCCTAAACGGGTACTGTGTAATAGACAAAAACAAATGTTTATTGATTTGAAAAAATGTTGTGTGAGAAATTGGAATCTATGACTAGCTCTATTTTAACAATTAACGCGCAAAATAATTTAGCTGCAAGGAGCCGATCTGGCGTGGAGGTAACATCCATACTTCTCACGCTCAAGATCACGAGTTCAATTCTCACTCCCGACATTCTTCCAAAATGGAAGGTAAAAGTGACGAACCAGCCAGAAGCGTTGAAAGTCACTATAATACAGAAAAAAAAAATTTAGCTGCAAAGAATGACTTGCTCATTGAACCTGGTACAGTTCATTCTGGATCGCACCAGAATATTCCGAAACGTAAGAAACGAAAATTTCAGAATAATGATGATGATAATGTACATCAAAATAAGATAAGTTTTGCGGATGTTGTTAAAAGTACGAACACTTCTAATAACAATGAGATAACGGGTTATAGTAATAGTACTAGTATCAAGCAAAGTAATCGTAAGACTCATCCGGTTATAGTAATAAAGCCTAAAGAGTCCAAACAAGCTTGCGAGGATACTCGGAAGCATTTGAAGACAAAACTGGACCCAAGAACACACAAAATTAGTAATTTCAGAAATGGAAGAAATGGCTCCATCATTGTTGAGTGTGCAACTGGAGCTAATATAGACGATGTGAAAAATGACATCGAAAGCAATTTGGGTGAGAAGTATAGTGCTGTTGTTCCCATATCGGTGCCCAGATTAAAAATTGTGGGCATGAGTGATCAACATTCCTCCGATGATTTCATTGATTACCTCAGAAGTCACATCTGAATCTGACATCTGAATGC
Source organism: Toxorhynchites rutilus septentrionalis (assembly GCF_029784135.1). Lineage (NCBI taxonomy): Eukaryota > Metazoa > Arthropoda > Insecta > Diptera > Culicidae > Toxorhynchites > Toxorhynchites rutilus. The sequence continues at coordinate 29,668,228 of NC_073744.1, read as the reverse complement.
AAGTCAACTGTGTTGAAATGTGTTAATTGTTTGAAAATGAATAAAGAACGGAAATAGAATTTGGACGTTAATCATACCGCATTTAGCTCTGAATGGTTAGTATATCAGAGACTTTTTGATTTGAAAAAAAAGCAGCTTGCATTTCAATAAATAGCAACCAGGTTCCAGAAGAATTGTGAATCAATAATATATTTTGTATTTGAATATTGCCGGACTGTCAACAAACTACGTAGCGTTACGTCAAATTGTTGAGGAAAAGCGTCCATTTCTAGTCCTCTTGTCTGAAACACACATTGTTGAAATAGAATCATTTGATCAGTATAGTATTAAGGGATATAATGTTGCTGCGTGTGTATCACATTCTAGGCACACTGGCGGTGTTGCTATTTATGCCAGAGAATCAGTTCAATTGAATCTTCGCCTCAACGAAGTTATTGATGGTAACTCGTTCTTGGGCATTACAGTTGAACATGGCATGAAGATGGGTAATTTTGGTGTTTTGTATCATAGTCCCAGCTCAAGCGACTTGCGCTTTGTTGAAATTTTAGAAAACTGGCTTGAAATGTTCCTTGACTCTAGCAAATTAAATATATTAGCTGGTGATTTCAATATTAATTGGCGTGATGACTACAATTCGAACCATTTAAAGCGTGTATCCGATTTCTTCAATTTGAAACAAACGGTACATGAATTTACGCGCATTTCCAGGCACAGTAAAACTTTAATTGATCATGTTTATTCCAATTTTGATACTATTTACACATTCACGGATACCAATTTGAAAATAACCGATCATGAGACTTTAATTATCAATATTGTAGATAATCTCGTGGTAAACGAAGATGTTGTGAAATTAAAGTGCTGGAGGAAATATTCGAAGCATGCTGTTTCGAATCTCGTAGTGAGAAGCCTGGATTTTCCATTCGAGGTCGGTAATTTAGATGAATCAGCGGCTGTTCTAACTAATACCTTGAAAATGTGTACAAATCGGCTTGTTACGCAAAAATTTGTTCCTATGAAAAACTAGAACAGCTGGTACAATCTGGATCTTTTACGCCTTAAACGTGAGAGAGACAGATGATACAAGAAATTTTGTAGAACAGATGATGGAAATCATTGGAATATGTACACAAACGCGCGCAATATATATTCACAATCGATTAGGAAAACTCGTTGTGAATATATTCAGAGGAAGATTGATCTGCATCAAAGCAACAGCAAGGAGTTATGGAAAATTTTGAAATCTTTATTAAAACCTAGTAATAGCAAACCGCGGTCCATAACTTTTAATGGCACACTTGAACAGTCTGAACAGGCTATAGCATCTAAGTTTAACGATTATTTGGTCAATAGTGTTTCATTGATCAATCAGTCCGTTGAATTGGTTGACGAACCTGATGAAATAAAACAGCCGGTTAATAGTAGTTGTAGATTTGAAAGTTTTCATCCAATTACATTAAACGAACTTAGAACTGTTTGCTTTTCTTTAGGAAAAACGGCTGGAGTGGATAATGTTAATGCTAGAGTTATTCAAGATTGCTTTCATGTCACTGATCACATCTTGCTGGACCTTATTAATAAATCTTTGCTAACTGGGCATGTGCCTAAGGTGTGGAAGGAATCTTTAATACAGGGAAACTTCGATATAACGTACCCTCAATATAACGTCACTCGATATAACGTACACATATCCAAAGTGTAAAGGACATTTTTCTTCAATATTTTTTTCTGATAGAACAATGAATTATCTGTATTGTGATGCTAAAACAAGTTTTGTACCTTCAATCAATTCCGAAATACAGCTGGTTTTGTGATTCCTGATTCTAAATGAATGAAGCTATAATCAACAGTACGAAGGGAAACATCATGAGACAGGCTGGCTTCGTCTTCTGATTGAAGTTATTCATAAAATTTACTAAAACAGCAACACAATTATGTATTATAGACTACGTTTGTGAGTACTTTATTATGCTTCGATATAACGAACAATTCGATACAACGTACAATTTTGAAAGTAAAATGTACGTTATATCGAAGTTTACCTGTAGTTCCAATTCAAAAGGTTACTGGAACGATTAAAACCGAAGAGTTTCGTCCCATCAATATGTTGCACACGCTAGAGAAAATATTAGAAGTAGTCGTTAAAGGCCAGCTGCTGGAATATTTAAATTGCAATGCTTTGCTAATACCAGAACAATCGGGATATCGGGAAGGTCATTGAACTTGGTATTAGCAAAATGGAAAGAGAAGCTAGAGTGCAAAGAGAATATCATTGCTGTTTTCTTGGATCTAAAACGCGCTTTCGAAACAATTTCTAGGCCCTTGTTGTTGAACACGATTAAGCGCTTTGGATTTACGAGTACTGCATATAAATGGTTTGAAAGCTATTTAAATGACAGCACTCAACGGCTATTTTTTATGATTCAATTTCCAATCCCCTAGGGAATAATCTTGGAGTACCTCAGGGAAGTGTATTAGGGCCCCTTTTATTCATTATGTATATCAATGACATGCGAAGAGTTTTACGATTTTGTGATATCAATCTTTTTGCAGATGATACTGTGTTATTCATTGCAGCTAATGATTTAGATCAGGTCGTTTTACAATTGAATGGAGATTTACATTCTTTAAATAGATGGTTGAAGTATAAGCAATTGAAATTGAACATAAGTTAAAATAAATATATTGTAATCTCGCGAAATCGATTAAAGTAAAGAGTTACTGGAAAAAATAAACTTCAACGTTCCGGCCAGAACAACGCGGCGTGCCGTTTTCCTTCGTCTATCAGTTGATCGTACTGCTTACGGACAAAACAACCCGTTTAATGTTTTCTGCCGTCTTCTTAACGAAGTATTTGTAGATTTTGACTTTAACATATCCAAGAACATTTTTAAAAATAAGATCAGTTAATCTGTCTGCGCGACTAATTTCGAAGACAAGTAGATAAAATTAAAATAAATAAATGAAAACGTCCCCTTCGTTATTGATAATGAGACTATTGATGGAGTTCGGGATATTAAATATCTTGACGTAATTATTGATGACAAACTCAAGTTCAACACTCACATTGACAATGTCATCAAGAAAATTGCAAAAAAGTATGGAATCTTATGCCGATTGAAAAACGATTTAACTATTTGCAGCAAAATACAGCTATACAAATCAATCATCTCTCCTCATTTAGACTTTTGCTCTTCCATTTTATTTTTAGCCAATGACACACAAATATCGAGATTACAGCGCTTGCAAAAAAAAATAATGCGGTTGATACTAAAATGTAACAGATTCACTTCCTCATCCTTGATGTTGGACGCTCTGCAATGGTAATCCGTGAAGCAAAGAATTGTTTATTTAACTATGGTGTTCATTTTTAAAGTAATTAACGGTTTGCTGCCTCGATATTTGTGTGATCGAGTTGAAAGAGGAAGTGACTTTCATAGTTATAACACTAGAAACGCGAATGAATTAGGAACACCTAATTTCTTGTCATGTGCTTCACAAAATTCGTTGTACTTCAAAGAAATAAATGTGTTCAACTCGATGCCAAGACATATTAAATGCGCAACAACACTTACAGAATTGAGGAGGCACTGTATTTCACATGTAAAAGCTGTGTTTTATTAACAGCCGAACGAGTTTTTGCTTATTTTTATGACGAAGATCTTTACTGACGAAGTTTTATACGAACGGATAATTTAATGTGGACAATTTTTTGCAGTTTGTTTTCAATATTTCCAATGAATCTGACGAAGTTTTTGTTGAACGGATTATATTATGTAGATTATTTAATTTTTTAAATTATTTTTTTTTTAAATTTGTATTGATCTCTATCATGTTGTCATGATCTTGGTGATGATGGACTATTTTTATTTTTATTTTGTCGTTCTTATAGTTGTATTAGTTAAAAAAAAAATAAAAGTAGTCTACAAAAGTTTGAGAGTCGCGCGCGACACACAGATATAAAGGATATTAAATTCAAAGTTTTTCAAGTGCCGGTCTAGGAATTTTTCGTAAAGGAAATTTTCTCGATTTCTCTGAATGAGGGTATTCAAAGTCAATCCAAACCAAGGCTGGCGGTTGGACTTGTCCTTTGGTGGACCACTTGGCTGCAAGGGCCTCGTCGGGACCGTATCGGCTCTGTGGCGGACATGACTGAGTATTGGCTTATCTTTTGACATTGTAATTTTTTGAACTTATATCTGTAAATAAAATCAGTTCGTTTTTTATGTTTGCTAAACTGATTTCAATGTTGAGAAAAAATAAATAAATTATCTTTTAGATAACTCGTCTTGCTCAAACCTCTGTAGGGGAAGGAGGCGGGACCATCATCATCATCATCATAGAGAGGAATACTCTTACGCCTAAAAATGGCTACAGTGTAATATACAACAAAAGTTATCTTAAGATGAAAATGTACACGAATAAATTCGGCTCTGTTACAGCTGAATTGCTAAATGAGCCTAATGAAATAAACAGATGAGATAAAAGAAACTTTTTCGATCCTCGGCAGACATTTCCAAATCTGAAGTGTAATGTTCAATTGAACAACTTCACAATGTTTGAAAGACTTTCATCAGTGAATGATGATCAAACAGACGAAGAAACAGTACAGAAGATCTTAAAAAAGGAAATTGTACGGCATTTATCGAGACTTTTTACAACAAGTTTAACTTGAAGCACATTTTCCTCATATCAAACAAAAAGATCTGGGCATAATTTAAAGTCCCTTCCGACTGGCAGTAACAGAGTGAATATCGAAGATGACATGAGGTGTGCTTTTCTACAACGTTCTCAGAAATTACGATTTTGCAAAAACTTTCAGGCCTTATTTACCTTTTTTGTAATCAGACACAAGTACAGGGTGGGCCATTTAAAGTGGAAGGATTTGTTTTTGCAATAGCAAAGTAAAGAAGTGGAATTTAAAAAAAAAAATTTGAAATTCATTTATTTTGGTCCAAGGAGATTTGTTCTAACTACTTTTTGATTATGATATCTCGTAAATGACCGCCTCTGGCCTTGACCGCAAAATGTGCCCTTTTTTCGGCATTTTCCATCACTTTGCCCAATGTTTCGGCCGATATGGCAGTAATTTCTTGTCGGATATTGTCTTTCAGCGCAGCCAGGGTCCTTGGTTTACCAGTGTATACCTTGGATTTTAAATATCCCCATAAAAAAAGTCAGGAGGCGTCAAATCAGGTGATCTCGGTGGCCAGTCATAATCGCCGTTTTTAGATATTAATCTTCCGGGGAACATTTCGCGCAATAATTTGGTAGTGGCAGCCGCTGTATGGCATGTAGCGCCGTCCTGTTGGAACCAGTAATTGTCCAATTCATTTTCACGAACAAATGGCAATAAAAAATCGGTTATCATTGTTCGATAACGCTCCCCATTCACGGTTACCGTTGCTCCATTTTCGTTTTCAAAGAAGTACGGGCCGATGACTTTATCGGCATAAATGCCACACCACACAGTAACTTTTTGGTCGTAAAGAGGTTGCGTTTCGATGAATTGAGGGTTTTCAGTAGCATAAAACCGACAATTTTGTTTATTCACTCCTCCATTTAAGTTGAAATGCGCCTAATCAGACATTGTGATTTTTTGCCAAAAGCCACGTTCATTTTTGGCCATTTCGATGGTCCATTTCGCAAAATCAAGTCGACGTGGTAAGTCAGATGGGTTAAGTTGTTGAGCCATTTGAATTTTATACGGAAACATTTTCAAATCAACACGAATTATGCGTCGGAGAGTGGTTCGAGCGATGCCTAACTCTTGCGAACGATGGTGACCTGATGTCGATGGAGTCTCTGCAACACTGGCTCGAACGACATCAATATTCTCGTCGAAACGTCTTGGTCGTTGTCTGGACAGATGACTGGCATTACCAACACTATCAGACGATATAAATTTGGCATATAATCGACGTATAGTGTTGTCTCCAGGCGATGTTTTAACTTTATTTTTATTTTTCCACGCACGTTTAGTTAACACAAATGAGAAGTTATTTTGAATGTACAGCTGAACAATTTCAGCGCGTTGTTTAGGTGTGTATTGTTTCATGGTTGAAATTGTACTGAAATGAGGCTTCCAACGCGGTATGACATTTGTTAATCTGACATCTCTGTCAAAAGTTATGGGGTTGCCAGATGCTTCCACTTTAAATGGCCCACCCTGTATAAAATCAATTTGTTACGAATATAACTTGAAAACCGTTTGTATTATTTGATTATTTTACTGATATGTTACCGAATTTCTTCCGAAATACTGATAGGGGGGAAGCACTGGGATTAGTTTTCTTAAAGGGGGGAATGGAGCAAAAAAGGTTGTAAACCACTGATTTAAACCATATACAGACTATGGGATTGTAATGTATAGCATATCAAACAAATCTTAGGGAATTTCCTATTCGTTTGGTATGGTACGCCAGAATCCGTTCACGGCAAAAATAGTTGTTACCGTTAACTTTATTTCATAAAAACGTGACCTGTTTTCTGTTTTGGCACCCTTAATGAAAGACGTAGTTCTAAATCAAAAATCAATACTCCGCATAATCACAGTCGACTTGTTAAACGATGACGTCGGTGATAATCGATATTATACGTTCTATGAAGTTTAAACTTCATACTGTAGATACTGTAGAAAATATTGGAAGGGTGGGGTGTTGAGAGATATAAATGTTTAGTGATGAGCATGATGTGTCAGAAAGAACTTATAAACTCTGTAAGTTTTAAAAGATTCAAATACAGTGAACATTCAGCGATAATGACTACAACACGTGGTACTTCTCGATTTCTATAGCTTTTTCATATTCAAATTATTCCAAATATCACTTCAAAATACACATTTGGCACACGGATGCGTCTCTCGCCAAATGTCATTAAAGGAAGACAGCGAAAACATCATCTACGATCAATGTTGAGAGTGGTTAAATCTATGCAAAAATACAGACAACACAATCACCAAACCGATTTTCCTATTCAAACCCGCAAAAACACAATATCACTAAAGTAGGGCAAAAACAACACTTCATTACGTGTTGCTATGGGCACCCCACAATATCGTCTCCCACACACCCACACACGCGCACGTTGATGAACAATGAACCGAACAGAGCGAGGTGATGACGGAGAAACCTAGATAGCAGTAGTAAACGAGTAGCCCCATTCGCTTCGCCCCGCAATCCGGACGGAACGGAAAACAATCCCAGACGCTTGAAGCGAAATCATTTACTTACGATCCCGCAGATCCTGACACACGAGCGACTTTGTAGTAAAACGAATGAAAGAGAGAAGGAGGCGGAACAGAACAAGCACAGCATCCATCCGAGAAATTCGACGTGGACACCAATTGTGCAAAACTCGTGGGGAAGAATTTTCACGGGAAAACTGATACAGCAAAACAAAGAAAAAAAAACGCGGTGACAACAGTGGATTTCTAAGTTCGTACTTTGTTGCATGTCGAGAAGTACGAGTTAAATTTTTTTTTCTCTTGCGGACAGGATACTCCAGAAACTTTGCCTCAAATTACTCACGCCACTGCCGTTGGCATCGACGAGAAGGAACACGATGATTAGCTGTTCGCTTCGATCCGTTTGCCGGAGTGTAATAAAGTGGAGCCATTCGGTTGTGATATTGGTTTCGGTGGAAGCGCATGGTGTCTTTCCTGGTAATTGAATACCATAACGCCACTTGGGTAATAAATTGATTGGTAGAAATGTAATCTGCTGGAACGTCGGTATTTTCCATTCCATCTGCTGCATGCAGTTGGACATTCTTCCCTCAAACTCAACCGTCACTCATGCTCTGCGGAATCATCAGTGTATTGCATAACATTCCGACAACGGACGATGCGTTCCTCCGTACATCACATCCTCAGCCTGATGCAAGAGCGAACACAAAACAAACAGAAAAAACAACAGCACTCAGGATGCAACACAAAATTCCAAAATCAGATTCCTTTGGCCCCCAAAACGCATACACACGCCCATCGGAATCGGGTCCGTTTTGGGTTCCAGAAAGAAAAGGGCTCGCACCGAGGATGGGACGTATCATCTCTCATCTCATCCCTCGTGCGAGCAAGCGAGAATGGGAGCGTGAGCCGGCAGAACCAACATAAGCTCCGCCAGCAGCAGCAGCAGCATGTTCAGTCGGTCATCATCCTTCGCGTCGGGTCGATACACATAGCCACCTACAGCAGCCCAGTCGTCCCGGTGTTCTGTGCGGGTAAATTCGCGACCTAGGGTGCTTGTGTTTCCTTCCGGAGGGGTAGTCTGGCAGCTGGCGGCTGTTGTTTTTGTTGGGGTTGAATTTACGCCCTCCCCTCCCATTCCCTCCTATTCGGAAATTGGCCCTACCGAGAAAGAGAAAGTGAGAGCGGGGTTTCGCAGAAAATTGTTGGGAGAGGTCGCTCTCTCGTGCTCGCCGACACGCAGACATTCGTGGGGAAAGAGAAAGAGGTGTTGCTGCCTGTTGGATGCTGTGTGAGACTTTGCCGCTTATCAACTCAGTGTTACACGGGCGGGATGATAGTTGCTTTGTGTTCAAATGTAGTGAATCCGAGGTGTGTGCGACTGTCGGGGTTGTAGCTGCGTTGGGTCGGGTCTAAGGATGCCTTTATCAGGGCTTTATGAATTGTGTTTCCAGCGTAACGCATTTCAGAAGAATACATACAACCATTTCATGCCAAACCTATATAGTGGTTCTCGGATTTGCGCGAAAAATGGCACTTCTGTTTTTTTATCGCAATATATTAGACCTTTTTTTTTCATTAGGAATTCCATTTCCATTTTGAGGTGATCCAAAAAACCACTTTTCCCCCTTTTTCCAAAAATAACTTTTTTTTCAAAAACTTTTGACCTACTAAACCGATTCATCTGAATCGATAGATCAAATAGACGCCAATTAGGTAGTCTTTTCTGAAAAACTGTTACACTCGCAAAAAAATCAGGATTTTGTTTTCGTAGTTATTGATTTTTGTTTCGTATTCTTTTTTATAGTTTACATGGTTTCGGGACCAAAGGCACTATATTTTTGAATATTTTTTCTTGAGGGGTGAAGTTTATTCACGTAACCTATCCAAAAATCAGAGATACGAGCTATGATTTTCCAAAGTTAACTTGTTCTCAGTCTTCGATTAATTTTTCTATGCGACTAGAATCCAATTTTTCTCAAGGTTTTTGATGTAGAACTACGTCTTTCAGGAAGGATGCCAAATCAGAAAACAGGTTACGTTTTTATGAAATAAAGTTGACGTTAATAACTATTTTCACTGTTAATGAATCCTCATGATTTGCATACCAATCGAATCGGAGATTCTCTAAGATTTGCTTGATATGCTAAATTCGATAATCTCTAACGGTTTAAATTCATGAAAACTTTTTTTCCATACATTTGTTCGGTCGAATTGTGTGCTCACCTTACCCGTATTTCGAATGCTTATGACTCGAACATTTCTTAACAGATCGGAAAGATGTTTGCATCAATTGATAGGAAATATTCCCACGCGTCTATCCCAATGAATATAATTTTTTTTTTCGTGAGATGAACAATTGAATAACTGTAAAATGTCAAGCGTTATTTAAACGCCCTAACTGCCATGTTTTGATTGGCCCGATTTACGGTTTCCCCAACACGGTCTTCAAAATCAATGTGCCTGTGGAAATCCGCTCTGCAAATATACATGCAAGTCAGGGGTACTTCTGTTCCCACCGAGCTGTGTTTCCCTAACACGGACTTCAATGTGCCTGGGGGAATCCGCTTTGCAAATGCATAAAAGCCGGGGGTATTTTTTGGTGTTGAGTACTTTTGTACTCGCTTGTCGTTGTGCAGACTGGAACATGTTTCCCTAAAACGTACTTTTGAGCTGAGAAGCCTGGGGAAATCGTCATTTCAGATACTAGAGGTGAATGATCTTTCGCGGTTCGAGAACTACGTAAACATGAGATGGGCAATATTTTCAGAAGGAAATGTAAAATACAACAATCGTTCGACAATTCTTCCGTTCACATATTTTGGTAGTTCTAGGCATCATATCAAACGTAAAAAGACGTTCATCAAATTTATTTGTAACGAAGAACGTAATCTATTACAAAAATTTCGATGTATTCTAAAACAATATTCCAAGTGGTAACAAGTGGAATGCATAATATAATTGCGTAGTTCTACATCGAAAATATGCGGTCGTGTACTAGATACAACCCCTCATTGTCTTCAATTTGGTATGTCGATTTCCTGCGGAGTACCATTTGAAAACCTAGCTCTAGAATAATGGAGGAAGGAGTGTGCGAACAAAAAAAAAGCAAAGCAAAGAAATAATTAGACCACTACTTATTTCTTTGCTTTTAGTACATTATCTGTATTATTGCAGAGAAACTTCGGTATAACGTACATTTCAATTTCAAAATTGTACAAAATTGTTATATCGAAGCATAAAGAAGAACTCAGTAATGAAGTTCAGGCTACATGTTGTTACATGTTTGAGTATGGTTAGTAAATAATGATGACAAGATCCAACCAGAAGGTGATGCCAGCAGAGTTGCCAATAATTAAATCAGGAAAAATGAAAATAAAAATCAGGAATAAATCAGAATAGCTCATCTTGGGTTGTCCGGAAAGACCGTGCCGATTTTTCGGAAAACACCAACATCATTTTTATAGGCAGATATATTCAAATTTATCATACATTCTACATTCTTATTATTTTGTTCTACAATCTATCGTCACTTCAACGCATCTTCAAAATTCTATCCTCCCAAAACATGTTCATTTTCTCGTACTTGTTAATACTGGCCATAGAGTTGAAGTTTTGGCCATTGAGAAAATTTTGCAGGGTATTTTTGATCGTTTATATTTTTCCCAGAAACCTACAGCATCAGTACAGTAATTTGCAGAGAAATCAATATTCGGAATTTCTTTGAATATTTTGGAATGAATCTGTAGTCACCAAATGAGAAAACCCCATCAACAGTGGATGGATTATTGAATGTTTTTTAATGTTAATCTTATTTGATTTTATAATAGTTATATTTATTCTATTAGGTGTACCGGTAAGTTTCTTCGGATTTAAAACAGATGGCGTAACTTGATTATCATTCCAGTGAATCAAATTTCCAGACATTCGTAAGAAAGCTACTGTCATTGCGCGTCTTTCTCAGTGTATGCCAAAAAGTTTAAGCGTAAACAACATAGTTTTTGGGCACTTCGAATATGTCGAATATCGTACCAACGAGAGTGGTTTTGCGGGGAGTGTTACTTCATTACTTCAATGCTCGGCCGAGTGCCGTCAAAACATACTTGGAAACGATGAAATGGGAGGTCCTATCCGACCCGCCGTATTCTTCAGACATTGCTCCGTCCGATTACTACCTTTTTCGATCGATGCAACATGGCCTGGTTGACCAGCACTTCTCCAATTTCGATGAAGTCAAAAATCGTGGTAAGCCGATTCGTGGTAAGCCGATTCGTGGAAAGCCGACAAACCGGCTGAATATTTTCCCAAAGGGATCCGCGAATTTCCAGAAAGATGATAAAAAGTTGTGACTAACGATGAGCAATACTTTGAATATTAAATTTGTAACAATTTTTGCAGAATAAAATATTAATTTTTGAAAAAAAAAGAAACTTACCGGTACTCCTATTAGTTTCACCATTAAAGTTCATTCTGCTTCGAATCTGATGAGCAAATGAATAATACTCTTGAATAATACGCTCTGAAACGTATTCCTCTATCAATTACATTGTTCATACACATCATACAAGGCAATGTTGTTCCTCAAACATAATTTCGTTATTGTTTCTTAAATTCTTCAGTTATTCTGGTTTCATTAAATTATCTAGCACTGTTTTTAAAAGTCTCGTAACATTTGTGCGTAGTGACCGTAGTACTTAATGGTCGTAAAAACATCGACTGAACAAGTAACTAAAAGTACATAAATTAGGAAAAATCAGGGTCTTTTCAGAAAAATCTGGGAAAATTGAGTGGTTGTCAGGATGCCAGGGAAAGTCTGGGAAATCCTGAAAAATCAGGAAGGTTGGCATTTCTGGATGCCAGCCTTTCTCCTCAATTTTTTCTTCATACAGTTAATAAAGGGTGAATAGATAAATAACTGAAAATAAATTTTAAAAAATATTAAAACCAAAATGATTTCCATTTATAAAAACCAAGAAAAGTGAAACATTCTTTGAGAATCTTTGGAATCGAGCAAACCAATTAATCGAAATGATAAAAGGAAACATCATCTTCCCTGATCATCAGATCGCTTCTCAAGTCGTTTCTCCATCTATGTTTGCAAATGGTATCGTGAAGCGCTTCTTATTCACTTTTGTCTAAGTTGCATTTGGCGAGTCTCTGTTGATCTTGTACTTTTGAGCCTATACACGCAGTACCTTCAGATTTTTTTATGAAACCATACGTATAGCCCCTTGAGCCTTTTGGAAACGATTCTAGTTTACTGCAAAACATTTGACGAATAAACGAATAAAAACAGATCTTTCCTAGCGCATTTAATGGAGCTGACTGTTGAATTACATCAGATTCAACCGCAGCTCTTAACGCATAATTGATTTAACGGATATTTGTTGATGCGCATCCTCCATATTTTGTCGTAATCGGTCCAAAAAACAACAGACCGCTTCCGTTTCCTCTCCAGAGAAGCTTTTATGATCTCTCGAATGGAAATGATTCCATTGAATACAATTCTAACACTCTGCCCAACTTCTATAAGATCACATTGAATGCCTCAAATAAAGTGTATTTAACGTCAATATCGATCAAAAGAGTCATTTGTTTATTTATTGGGCTTTAATATGATAATTTGAGCTGTCCAGTTTTCATAAGAACACTAGCTGACCCGGCAAACTTCATCCCGCCCAAAATTTGTTTTTGTTATACCTATACCTTATACCTTCAAACATTCATGTTTTCTTACTAAGCGCAAGTTCATGAGTCCAATCGCAGAACTGTTCATTGATTGATCTTCTCCGTTGAATTTACCTTTTACTAAAAAATTCCTTGTACTTCTAACAAAACTCATCATTATAATATCAGATTATTTTCAGACACAATTCTCGTTCAAGATTTTTCAACCACTTGCAAATAACATGTTTCCCCGTTACACGGAATATATGTTTGATACAGAAAATATGATAGAATAAAGACAGACCTCTCCCCTCTCCTCCCCTTATAGTGGGGGGAAAAGTGTCCGTTCACCATGGAAACGTTTCTTGTCCCCTAAAATCTTCACATGCCAAATTTTGCTACATTTGCTTGATTAATTCTCGAGTAATGTAGAAATTTGTGTTTCATTTTTAGCAGATCACCCTCCCCCCCCCCCTTAGAGAGGGGGAAGGGGTCTCAAACTATCATGAAAATCTTCCCGGCCCCAAAAACCCCTACATGCCAATTTTCATGTCGATCGGTTCAGTAGTTTCCGAGTCCATAAGAATCAGACAGACAGACAGACAGACAGACAGAAATCCATTTCTATATATATATATATATATATATATATTATTCAATGGCTAGAAGATTTCGTTCTTTGTTGTTGTTAACACTTATTATTAAAGAAATTTGTTTTGAATATATACAGTTACGGGCTAATGAAGTGCTTCGATACTAAAATCTCAAATCCAAACACTTCATTTTTAAATTAAATTTACTAAACTTTTATGTTATAAATAATTGAATAATGAAAACACAGACATTCTTTGAGGTAAAGGGTGTGTCACATCAAATTGCATCACGGAAAAAACGCTGTAGAAATTCAATTTTTAGGAATTATATCTTCAGCTTTCGCTTATAATCAGGTAAGAGTGTATAGATCACGTTGGCCATGCTTCACTGTCAATTTTTCGTAAATTTGGAAAAATGTCGTCGAACGAAAAAGAGCGTTGTGAATTAATCCTGTGCACTCATTTCGAGAATCCGGAGTTGTCACATCGGGACATCGGTAAGATGCTGGGAATCGTCCAATCCACGGTCAGCAGAGTACTAAAACGATACTTCGAGAACCTAACCATCGACCGGAAGGTGAAGAACGGCAAAAATGGATGCTCCGTCAGTGAAAAAGATCACAAGCGCGTAGTTAAGCAGTTTAGACGTGATCCGAGAAGTTCGGTCCGGGATGTCGCCAATAAGCTGAATTTGTCAAGTTCATTCGTCCAGCGGACCAAGCAGCGGGAGGGCCTGCGTACATGCAAGGTTCAGAAGGCTCCTAACCGCGACGAAAGGCAAAACATGGTGGGGAAGACGCGAGCCCGGAAGCTGTACACCGAAATGCTGACGAAGCCGCATTGCCTGGTAATGGACGACGAAACCTACGTCAAAGCGGACTTCCGTCAGCTGCCGGGCCTGTTGCTCTTCTCCGCAGAGGACAAATTCAGCGTTCCGGAGGAGATTCGCAAGCAGAAACTATCCAAGTTTGCCAAAAAGTACATGGTGTGGCAAGCGATCTGCTCTTGCGGAAAGCGAAGCGCCCCCTTCGTGATGACCGGCACGGTAAACGGGCAGGTTTACCTTAAGGAGTGCCTACAGAAGCACTTACTACCACTATTGAAGCAGCACGAGGGCCCGACCATCTTCTGGCCGGATCTCGCTTCGTGCCACTATTCAAAGGACGTGTTGGAGTGGTACGAAGCCAACGGGGTCACCTTCGTGACAAAGGAAATGAACCCGCCCAACGCGCCGGAGCTTCGCCCAATAGAGAAATATTGGGCGATTATGAAGCAGGCCCTCCGGAAGAACCCAAAAGTTGTCAAATCGGAGGCGGACTTCATGAGAAAATGGATTTCTGTTCATAAAAAACTACAACCTGACGTTGTACAGAACCTTATGGACGGGGTAAAGGAGAAGGTGCGAGCATACGGGCTTGGGCTCGAAGTATGAATAAAAAGAAAATGCCAAAAGTTGTTTAATAGTTTTTATTTTACTGTCTAAAATTTTCAAAAGGATCGATCTACTGGGCGAATTTCTACAGCGTTTTTTCCGTGATGCAATTTGATGTGACACACCCTTTATAAGATTCATTTTGACATCATTTACAGGTATCAACACAGCCTATAATTTATAATATTAGACTTTTGCAAAAAAGTGACAGTCAAAACCAATGATAAAATGTTTGCGTTAGCAAATTCCGTAAAAAACCAGCATCGTTAATTTTTAAGTTTTTGTTGTTTTTTCAACTATTTTGTTTGTTGTTTTCATGTTAAGTGCTAGAAATGGTGAGAATCTACAATAAATGGATGAAAAAATGATTTTTTATGCAGACGTGTTCATTAAAATTAATATTGAAGTAGCGTTGGGAATATGAATCAAATTTTTACGCATGATTCAAATTGCGAACACTTCATTTTAAAATGTGAATTTACTTAACTTTTGTGTCATAAATAATTTAATATCCAAAACCCTGACATTCTATGGGTTATAGACTTCATTTTAACATCATTTACATTTACGATACCGATATAGGTCCCGAAACCATGTAAATTATAAGAAACAAATACAATCAATGTTTACAAAAGTAAAATCCAGTTTTTTTGCAAGCATAACATTTCTCCAAAAAAGCTAATTGACTTTAATTTGATATACCTATCATATGAATCGGTCCAGTAGTTTAAAAGTTTGGTTTAAAAAAAAGTATTTTGCTGTTCGGAATTTGAAACAAAAGTGTTCGAAATTTGAGACAAAAGTGATTAAACATATTTTTAGTTTTTCACCATGAATATGTATTCGTAAATCAATATTATTGTAGTCAAAAAATCAAATATATTTCTCGAAAAAGTACCATTTTGAGTAATGACACACTGTTTAATGGCCATCAAAGCTTAGGTGTTCGGAATAAGAAACAAAGCGGTATTTGCGAAAAAAATTAGATATTCGTTTTTATTATTATTGATTGTGTTAGTTTTTCATAGTTTTCTCAGTTAAAAATAGAGGGCGTTATATTTTTTTATATTTTTTCTTAAGAGACCGAGGTTTTATTTACATAACATGTCCAAAAATCAGAGATGTGTTTTTTTTTATTTTTGAGTCATGGTTTTTCAAATTTAACTTGTTTTCAGTTCAATATTCCTTTACAACTAAACTAGATCTGTGCGACTAGAATCCAATTTTCCACGCAATTGTAATATTTTTTTCAAAACGACTAGCATGTTGGCTTTAATTTCATATATAAAATATCTAAATCGGTCCAGTAGTACAAAAGTCTTGAACTGAACTGGTGAAATATAACTGCAGCCTTGACAAACCCTCAAAATTTCGTCAAACTAACCATAATGATTTATAATGATTTGATGCGCCAATTTCCTCAATTTGTTGAAACATGTCATAGATAAAGCTTGGACAATGAATTCAGGCTACCCAAGTCGAATCATATGGGGCAAACATTGAGTGACTCGGATATAACTTGGTCCCAGCTGTTGGATGTCAAAAGACGTGATGGGAATTTTTTGTATCCATTGCTAAGGTCGTTTGTAAGACATTTTTGATGACATTCATCAGCATGTGCTTTACAGTGCCAACAAAACAAAGTCCGGAAATCAGTTGGCTCCCACAACTATGGACTCAATTTTGAAATTTTGAAAGGGAAGAACCATGTATCGGCTCAAGGAGGAGCGTCAAGGATGAAGTTGAAGGAAAATTTGAAGGCAAAGTTCAACAAAACCATGTAAAAACATCATACAATTCAGAGGCGAAATTTTTTTTTAATGATTTATTTTGTTGTATTGACACGATTTTAACAATCCATAAATGAGAAAAATTAGTTCAAAGTGAAAATAAACCTTTATGTCCATTTTTCCCTTAACTTTCCGATACAGATTTTTTATGCAGATTTTCTAAGCTAAAAATACAGATGTACAAAATTTTTTCAGAAATTTTTACAGAATTAAATGTGGCAACCCTGCTGAGAACCACTATATCGGTTTGGCATGGAATGGCTGAATATAGATTTAGGAGGTTGAACTTTCAAACAACAGTTCAGTGTTTTGCGTATAATTTCGATTATACGGAAAATGTTTCAATCTCTGTGTATGGAAAACTAGAATGATAACGAATTATGAAACATAACAACTGAGCTCGAAATTCGCGATAATACTCGTATATCCTCAACTACAACCCTCCGCTCGAATTGCATCGTATTACATTGTTCCAATTTCAATGTTGCGAGCCGGACCAACACAATTTATGCGTTGGCCAAAATCTCGAGTCTGTAGATGTGAGATGCGAGAGATCGGGAGAGAACGGAACAGCAAGAAAATCCTTCCCACGGAGGTCCAGAGGTCCTAGCCAATTGCTCTCACACAGCATCCTCTCGTCGGCATCTTTGGCGTCGTCGTCATCGTCATCATCGCTATCGTCATCATTGGCATCGCTTTGTTCAACAGTCGCGGACATCTCCGAAAACCCAATTCAGTCTCCGGCCAGCTCTTCTCGCGAACGAAACTGTTTGGAACGCGCACTCGCCATCGTCATCCGACGAACTTCCTCGAGTTTTTATCACACAGATCTTTGATCTTTGCGTTCAGACTTTGGTCTTTTTTTTTCTTTGTTTTCCGTTGCCTTTCGCTTGCCGTTTTTCCGGATCACCCTCCCTCACCCGCGGAATTCTCTTTCCTGTCTCCAGCTGCTGGGAACGGTTCCATTCTTCTACTCGGTTTTAAGTATCTATGTGGTGGTGGGTTGTTGGCGCGGATGCGTCGACCCCGCGTGTGTGCCGTACGGAGGACAGCGATATATCGCAGCAGCGACATCCGGAAGTAAATCCACAGTGAAAAACGTGTTCCGCGAAATTTTTGCTCAGAAGAACTAAACCATATTGTGTGTGTGTGTAAGTGTGCGGGGGGGTGGGTGTCTGTGCTGTTGTTGTTGGCGGAGCAGCGCGGGAGTGTCCGCCAGAGAGTGAGTTTGATGTGATAAGATTTAGTGCCGCGAGCTATAAGTCGGCAGCTTTCGGTGAAAGGATACACCCAAAGCGAATGTCGCTTTGAGCTGCTGCTGCTGCCGACGTTACACTGGATTACACATTGGATTTTAAGGAGCTAAAAAATGTGCTCCGGCGAAACTTGAGAATCCGAGAATGTATCTTTCCTGCAACAACACGACAAACCCGCGGACCTCCCTGTGATTGAATGAGTGGGACTGCTGTCGGAGAAGTTTCTGTAAGGGGAGGGGGAAGAGTTAATACTGTTGAGATAAGCGTTTTATCGATGACCACCGATCCGGCGGCAGCGGGAGGAAACGAATCCACTGTGTGTGTTTGAGATACGCAGGAAAGAAGAAGGTGGCTACAGAGTATAAAATTAGAATGGAAAGTTGAGTTGAATTTTCCATTAATTAATTATCCCAAAAAGTTTGTGGGACCATACCCATATTTGGTTGGTAAATTGCAATACGAGCCTCAATCGCGAGTCGCTATTCAATGATCATTTGATGTCTGTGTCTGCTGTGCGTCCCGTGGAAGCTTGATTATATTTGGGGCTCAATCAATGAACCAATTTCGTCGGAATATGTGCTTTCATTTCCATTCAAGGGGTTTTCTTCAGAAAAAGCTCATGTTGCTTTGGGGAGGGTCAGTCTCAACGGGTACAAACAGATGAGGGCTGTCTCTAGGGGTCATGGATGCATGTTTGGAAACGTTTCATGATAAGGGTGAACAGTTCTGAGTATAACTTGTATTTTTGACAAGCTTCTCAGACCAAATGGTTATGTATAGAATTTAAAATATGGCATTCGAGAGGTTCATTCACCATCACTTTTTTGGGTATTTCCGCGTAGATAATCTTCAATACTCTCTGTTTAACTGACCTATTTATGTATAACCAAAAGCGACGCATCTTCATTTCGATTGTAAATAGAGGCACTGAGAGTAAACCCCGGCTTCAGAGAAGAGAAGTAAAACATGAGCGAAAAAAGGGGCAATGATTTGTGGCAAGAAAATGTAATAAATAGACTAGATAGATAAATATGATTGCTGAATAAATTTTATTTTTTCTGTTTCGAACACACCTCGTAAAAAGCTTTGTAATTGGTAGTTTTGTAAATTGGTAGTTTTGTTCCTTATCGCAAAATATTAAATCCCATTACATTTTAGGGTTCAAAAAATCTAGTTTTTTCCGTTTTTTCCAAAAATAACTTTTTGCAAAAAATCATATCTTTTGAACTACTAAACCGATTCAGATGATCGACATATCAAATTGGCCAGTTAGCTAGTCTGTTTTGAAAAAACAAAAAGAATTTTGTTTTCTTAGTTATTGATCGTATTGTATTGTTCTTTATAGTTTTCATTGAACAAGGGCGCTATATTTTTATATTTTTTTTTCGAAAGCTGAGGATTTTTTAGATAACATATCCAAAAATGTGTTCTTCTTCGTTTTTAAATTATGATTTTTCAAATTTAACTGATGGTTCAAAGAATCATTTTTTTCCTTTTTACCAAAAATTACGTTTTTCAAAAATTCATAACTTTTGATCTACTGAACCGATTCAGATAGTCGACATTGTTAATTGAAGTCAATGATTTCACACTTGCAAAAAAGGGGAATTCTATTCGTATATCTATATGTAGTATATATATACTAGCTAACCCGGCAAACTTCGTTAATTCTCGAGTAATGCAGAAATTTGTGTTTCATTTGTATGGCAGCCCCCCCTTTGAGTGGGGGAAGGACTGTCTAACCATAATAGAAACATTTATTGCACCCTAAAACTTTCACATGCCAACTTTGGTTTCGTTTGCTTGGTTAATTTCCGAGTAATGCAGAAATTTGTGTTTCATTTGTATGGCAGCCCCCCCTTAGAGAGGGGGGAGGGGTCTCAAAATATCACGAAAACCTTCCCGGCCCCAAAAAGCCCTACATACCAATTTTCATGTCGATCGGTTCAGTAGTTTCCGAGTCTATAAGAATCAGACAGACAGACAGACATCACATATATATATATATATATATATATATATATATATATATATATATATATATATATATATATATATATATATATATATATATATATATATATATATATATATATATATATATATATATATATATATATATATATATATATATATATATATATATATATATATATATATATGTATATATATATAAAAAAACCATTTAAACGCCCCGAAACCATGTAAACAATAAAAAAAACGGATACAATCAATAATTACGAAAACAACATTCAAACTTCTTGCAAGTTTGATATTTTTCCAAAAAAGCTAATTAACTTAAATTTGATGTGTCGATCATCTGAATCGGTTTAGTGGTTCAAAAGTTATGAGTTTTTGATAAAAGTCATTTTTGGGAAAAGCGAACAAATCGAATCACAAAAAAAAACAAGCTACCAATTTTCACGAAAATCTGAAAACCACTATATCAGTTTGGCATGGAATGGCTGAAGTAATACTACAATAGTTCACAAATTTCAAAGTTATCGTTTTTCTTGTTGTTTTTCATGTCTTTTAGTGCGGCCATTATAATAATAAGTATTACTGCATTTGGATTGATGCTAGAATTTTTTTTTCTGTATTATAGTGATTTTCAACTCATTTGGCTGGTTCGTCACTTTTGCTTCCATTTTTGGAAGAATGTCGGGAGTGAGAATTGAACTCGTGACCTTCAGCGTGAGAGGCATGGATGTTACCACTACGCCAGATCGCCTCCTGATGCTAGAAAATATAACTATCATTAACTTCCTTGAATAGTGGATGTGATATAATTCACTTTATATTTGTGTATATATTTATATACATTTTTAAACGAAAACACTTGTCCAACAAACTGCAAAACTAAAAGCTTTTGCAATACTGTGTCTTATTTTCTTTAGTGTAACATTCTAAATTACACTGGAACAACAGAGTAAAACTGACATACAATTATAACGGACGAGTGCTTTTTGATTGGCGCGTGCGGTTCAATTAAAAAGCACTCCAACTAAAAAAGCGCCAATAAGCACTTTTTGTCGTTTGTGAGTTTGGTTTTTTACAGGTGGGTGACGTCTTTAGAGAACCCCCATTGAACTGACAGGAGCCAACATATCGGGTATCCCACTGACATTTTCCCTTTGTTTTCATATGAATTGGGTATCCCACCGACAGTTCTGCTTGAGATTTTGCTAACGATCCTAGCATCAATCATAGCACCCGACTGGTTTTTTAGGTTACTACCTGAGAGAGAGGAGCCAGCTGAATGACAGATAGTTTGTTTTCTTCTTATTCTTTTTGCGCTTTCTCATCAAGAAAATTCAAATCGGACAATTTCAATCAAGCAAGTTGTTGTCATTCATCTATGAGAAAAGTGTTCAAACTTGACGTGAATCTTTGTTTGTGAGTACATTTGTGCGTTTTTATCCTCGATTTGGTTTTTGACGTAGGACTACGTCTAACAGGAATATATGGGGGGAAAACGAAAATTTGAACACTGATCATGTGGGATATAATGAAAGATGTACTAGGTCAGCCCACATCATGGCTTCCAGCAGCATCGGCCCACTCAAACAAGTTTCTTTTACTTCTGACTATTTCGATATAGTTGTCCTGAAGAATTATTTCGATGATTTCTAAAACAATATCCGAAATAATAAGCAAACAAATTTTTATGATTCCTTTGCCGAATGAGATCTTGCGTGAATTTATGGGTGTTTTCGGCTCATTTGTGATATTTTCCGATGGTTCATTTAGTTTTCGCGAATTCATTCATGGTTCCCGGATTAAAAGTCAAGCTGGGCGTGAAGAAGGCATTTTCCAGCGGCGAGAGCAGTTTTCTTCGATTGAAAACAAAAGGTGTTTCGAATGTTTCGTTTTGCGGCGGTTGCTATCACTACGCTGTCAAAACATTATCGGTTCGGTTCGGATTACTGTAGCTGTTCAGCGAAAGGTGGTGCAGACACAAATTTGTGGATTATTAATTTGGAAACGATGTTTTTCACAGCATTTGAGATGAAGTTTTGCTCTTGGCACCAAACAATCAACATGCTAATGTTGAAGGTGAAGGTTTACTCGGATGTTTTATTGCTTCACTGCTTTGATATTGGTTTGCGCATTTAGTTTGTCTACATTACATCTGCACTGTATATAAATATGAAACAATGAATTACGTATTTTGAGCTTGTTTTTCTGAAGTGAAATAACTTGACCTAAATTCGAACAAATGAAAATAAACCAATATTTATATTTTTGACAACCTTTGGCGTAGTCCTACGTCCCTCCGGTTATGACCCCGATATTACCCTTTACCCGACGCAATGTGCAGCGTATGTGGAATATATTATTTTATTATTATTAGTTTCTACCAGGTGCATTTTGAGGAAAGTTTTTTTTTGTGTCCGATGAAAATAATAATAGGTTGACTAAAAAGGATGCAGTACCAACTGTTTGCATAGGCAGTGATCACGATTCGGAAGAAAATGAGAGTTATACTGCCAGTCTCTCGACGTCTTTTTCCTTTCTTGCTCATCGCTGGTGACAAATTCATATTCAAATTTCAAATTTGGCATGCAGGTCGCTTATCAAGGCAGTAGAAGCACTGAATGTCCAATCAAATTGACCGATAGTGTTCCGTTTTCAACGGAAGTAAGATTCATGTATTATAAATCCGCCTATTGAGAGCCACAAATGATGAAATTTATAAGTAGCCACAAACCCATTTTCTACAAAACCAGTGCACAGTCTGCGCACGATATTCAGTTTCACATTCTATTCGACCATGATACAAACGACAAAATTCCAAAATAATCCTACCGAAGCAGAAACGAACCACATAGAGAAAAAGCACTAAAACAATAACAACAGCAACATCAACGCACGTCACGTCATCCCCACTGCGCATCAGCCCATCAGTGGGCAATGAAGTACAGCAGCGTAACGAAGTGAAATCATTCCTTTCCAAACAGTCAGAGCGAACACGTCCTAACGTGAAAGTGCAAGCGAAGAATACCAGAGAAATATAGAGAACTTTTAACCTAAAAATTGATAGTTCATTTCTAGTAAGTGTGTGACCATTGTTGTCGGCGGGTTCTCCTCAAACCGCCCGAACAGATAGTGAAGGTGAACCAATCAGTCTCGTCCACAAAACTAAAAGGTGTGATATAATTAGCTTCACCATATCAATCTTGAGCAGCGATAACATGATCCATTCGCTATACAATCATAATTGAGTGGATTTCCAAGCTGGCACCTGCTTCTACAGATTTTTGTGATTTCAATAGCTTGCTTTCAAAGCAATTTTTGAGCTATTGAAACTAGTTTTTGGATCAATAACTAACAAACATAAAACGCGTAGACATTCTATCTTTCGAATGAAGCGGTTAACATACCATTTATATCAACTAACAATGCTCGAAATCCTGTTTCTCTAATGTAACGCTCTCGTTCTTAAAGCTTTGAACTTACACCCCAGTATAGAAATGAAAGATGTAGTCCGACGTCAAAATCATTTTCACATAAAATTTCTTGCAATAAAATGTTATGTTAAAATCTCAAATTGAATTGTCAAATGATAGGTCAAAGATCGAAAAGTAGGAAAAATTAACAAAAAATGGGGGGTAAATAATAAAGCAAAGGTAATCATAGATTTTTAATAACCATCTCAAAAGAATATTTAACAAAAAAAAATCTTTTTTTAATTTCTTTTTCAAATTTTGATAAAATTGCACTGAATAGTTAAAGAAAGGCAATATTAATATTTGAATAAACTTGTGTAATTATAAACATGTTTATATAAACCTTCCCATCTTATCATTCTTCATTAAAGACCTTGCGACAAGACAGCTAGAAATCCATACACTCTCAAATCAAGTGTGCCTGAAAAAAATATATTCTTCGCGTAAACAAGCGATGAATATGTGGACACTTTTCAGTCAGTGAATTGTATGGAGTTCCACTGCTGTGCCGGCTTCCTTCATAGAATAGTGACACATAACACACTATAATACTTTTTGGGCATTATAAGACTAATTCAAATTGTGCTAACTTCAATACATTCTCAAATATGACCAGAACTATCGATTAAGTTTGAATAAACAAATGTTAAACATAAACTGATTGACCCCAGCACGGAGATTAACTGAAACCAGAACGAACAAAATTATTTCACTGTTTTTAAATGCTACAAATCCATCCATTATTGGGAACCAATGAGTACATATCGAGGTGGAGCAGCAGGCGAAGTATATTTGTATTGGCAAGCAAAATATGGTGCCGTAATTATTTGCATTCTATGTGAAGTGTAGGGAAAGACGGGGGAAGACGGTCACACGGGGTGAGATGGCCACTCTCTAGATTATTGAAACAATCAACTATTGGACAGTTATAATACATTATTTTAGTATATTGTATTACCCTCAATTATGCATACTCATTTTGGCGTGTGTATAGATGGAACATTATGGTGAAACAACAAAAATAAACTTTTTTGATGTCGACGAGCACCGATTAATTATTTTGCTCGATAGAATTTAGTGTTTTAGTGTGCATGTCTCGTGAAACCAATGTTATAAAAGTAAACACATAGGTCTGTTAAGTGTGCTTATATAGAAAACGACATGGTCTTTAAAGCATTTCATAGAATTATTGACGCACTTTTACTCGACTCATATCTGGGTTAAGACAGCCGCTATTGTAAGAGATGTGATTTGCCATAAAAGATAGGGGAACTTTGGGTAAAAGGCACCGTGTCGGTAAAACGCACCACCATAAAAAATCATGGAAAACGCTGTAATGGGCAGAATTTTTCTGTGCTTATAACTTCTTTTTTTCATTATAAATTCAATTAGATGTATTGAAGCACCAAAAACCACGTCTATCTTCATGAAATAATAATATATTAAAAACTGCATGATTTCATGTAACTTTGACCGCTTCTTCCATAAGACTTTTGAGGCATTAAAAAACTTATTTCAATTTTGCAAACTCCAATATATTCTCAAATGTATCCAGAGCTATCAATCGAGTTGGAATACAAAAATGTAAATAAATAATTTCTTATATCAAAATGCAATTTTATAATCCATCTCATAATGGGGCACATCGCTCCAGTATGGAAGTTAATAAAGAGGGTCAGTCAGTTCCAGTGTTACTAATCAGATATTTTCTGCAATTGTTTTATACCCAAATGGTTTCTGAAAAGCACAAAACCATTTTAAAATATCTTTTCTTGTATTATGTTATAAGAACCAGAACGAACAAAATCATTTCAATGTTTCTGACTACTAAAATCCATCCATGAATAAGAAAAATGCAAACCTTAGAATCAAAATAAAAACTCGTAAATACAAAGGCCAAAAGTCTGGCAGCACATTTGTGAACAGCGGCACGTAGCAATATATTTATGAACAGCGGCACATATTGATATGCTTGTAAACAAAAATATTGAATTCAAAATTCTTTAGTGTTTTCCACTTTTGATAACAAAAATGCCTCGAAAATTCGAGATCATATGATGATTCTAACTGGTCGAAACGTAACGGAAGCGGAGGGTATAGGCAGCGAATCAAGAGTTATCTAAAATAAACGTTTCGATATTGTTTGACATTTTGACTCTTTGTTGTGGTGCGTTTTGGACACGCATATGGGCATCTTACCTCGCTTTTTTAAGAGTGGTGTAATATGAATGCGTTTAGAATTCTCGTTATTTCTGTTGGTTTGCCTATTCGTGATCGTTGTTGCTTATTCCATTACAAAGAAAACAAACATGGCTACATTGTGGATGTGAAGAAACGTTGAAATATGTAGTAAAAATACAAGTTTAATCCCGAACTTCCCCTATCATTTGAATGCACGTAATTGACGAACACATTGAAAAAATCACACTTCTTGTATTGTTGGTTGCATAACTCAAGGCGCATTCATGGTAAATTTGATTTGTTTTCAGATGCCAATGGTTTATTATAATAAGGGTTGCGCATTAACCCTTTAACGGATACTGTCAACTATATTGCCACCAACAAAAAATATTCTTTTGCTGCACTTGGAATATTCTTTCAATATTTTACTTAGCCAAAACCTTCTGAAGGTATCTGGAAATACCCCAATTCTTTTTGGACTGCTAAAAATGTACGATATCAATTTAGGAGTCAATTTTATGTAACAAAACCACGATTTCAGAGCGCCGGCAGAAAGTTCTGTTTAAATTCGTTGAAAATGCAACAAGTTGGAAAGTTTTTCACTGAAACGTACTAATTAGGATCTGCTGTGTAAGATGATGGGCTTTTTCCAATAAAATAAATGGTGTATTTGATGAAAAATTCAAATTTTATTTGTTTTCCTTTGAAACGCTATATAAAAAAACAGGTTTTTTCGCTGCACTAGAAACACTGTTGTGATTTTTGCATAACCAAAGGTGCAATAAAGTGAAATGTTTTTGGGATTAACGGGCAGTGGCAACTATATTGCCACCAATTTTTTCGACTGTTTCAATAGTTAAAAAATTTTCAAAGGTAAATATGTGTTCTTCCTCATGTAAGGATTATGTTCTCTGAAGTTGAAGTCGATCCCTTGCCTGATTCTCACAAATAATACTTCTTCAAATACTTCTCGTATCGGACCCTTTATAATAATTTTTTTCCCCCCCAAATATATATTTTATTAAGGCACATGTGGCGTTAGCCTGACGGGTTCGGGAGTCCAATATTTTGACAATTTTTGTCTTACAACTATGTTAGTAATATGTAACCGATTACTCGCGGTTGGCTCGAGGTTAGTATTACAAGTGTTCTCATAATTGGTATGTTGCGATCTTCGATGCTCTGTACGTGTGCCCGACACGGGGTACTTCCTATTGGGATGCAGCTGACCATTAATCAGCAACGCCCCCCTAGTCTGTACCCCATATCTAGCGTGGTGCGTCTTTGATATTAGCCAATTTTTATAATCAATGATATCAGCCAATTTAATATGGTATCGATTTTATTGCCATTATCCACAGTATTATTACCCTTTATGCATTAACAAACATAAAATGTTCGAAGATTATCTATGAGTTTGGGCAAATCGCGTGTTATACAAAAAATATACAAAACTCTAACTTTCTTACCATATACCGACGACATTTGATGAATGAAATGAATCTAAATAGAAATAAAAAAAATAATCACGATCGAATCTTGCCTTTAAGGTGAAAGAGGAACGAAGCCATTGTAGTAGTAGGGGAAATTGGGGGGAATTTATACCACCTAAGCAAATCGCCTAATATTTCCAAACCAATACGGTATAAATCAAACATGTCACATTGTATACTGAGCTACACTTGTTTTCTCTCAATCAATAATGTTTAATCGTTATATCAAGCTTCAAACTACCAAATATATTAGGCTGTCAAAAAAGTTCTGCGGTATTTCCGCGAGGTGTCGTTATAAGCGCGTAGTTCTAGTTTATTCATTGTATCGAGTCATACTATAGCTTGTTGGAAAGGTATTTTTGCGCGCTATAATATAGTCCTTGACAGTGTTTTGTTTGGTTAAGTCGTTCGTGAGTTATAGTGTCGCAAATATGAAGCAAAATAAAGAGAAAATCCGACATATTTTACAGTACTACTATGACAAAGGCAAAAATGCATCTCAAGCTGCCAATAAAATTTGTGCAGTTTATGGACCCGATACAGTTTCCATTTCCACCGCACAACGATGGTTTCAACGTTTTCGTTCTGGTGTAGAAGTCGTCGAAGATGCGCCACGCTCCGGAAGGCCTGTCGTCGAAAATTGCGACAAAATCGCTGAATTAGCCGAGAAAGACCGGCATAGTAGCAGCCGTAGCATCGGCCAAGAGCTGGGGATAAGTCATCAAACCGTTATTAACCATTTGAAGAAGCTTGGATTCACAAAGAAGCTCGATGTATGGGTGCCACACACGTTGACGCAAAAAAACATCTTTGACCGTATCGACACATGTGAATCGCTGCTGAATCGCAACAAAATCGACCCGTTTCTGAAGCGGATGGTGACTGGCGATGAATCGAACAAAACGGCGCATATTTGACTTTAAACAGATGATTGTAACTAATTTTATGAACAAACGAAAATTCAAAAAAAATACCGCAGGACTTTTTTGACATCCTAATATCATAAAATAAAAGAGATGATTTTTGGACATTAAAATTTGATGCGGGGTGATTTGGACCGTCTGTGGGGTGATTTGGTCCAGTGTGTGTTTAATCGAAAAAAAACATGCTTATGTTTATGTAAAGTATTTTGGGATAATGTTACAATCAGTAACAGTGTTTTGGGATCGATACCAGGTGTCTTGGCCAAATTCCAGACCAGAAAAATTAGATTGACACCATCTCGAATTCGGCATGAATCTTTTCACTGTTGTTCGAGCGTTTTCAAACACTTTCGTTGTTGGTCAAAGAAAATCCGTTCGTGATGGCCTGAGTTGGTCTTTCAACCTCCTCATTCTTCCAATGTTGTCTGCCCATCCTCTTTTTGTAATTTCGTGACATCTGGAATCCATTAGATCAAAGAAAAGCCTCAAACCTGTAGGACCAATTCACCCCACAGAAACGTGTCCATTTCACCCCACACAACATGCAAAAACTAAAATGAAATTGATTTTATTTATTGTTATCAAACTTACAGTTTCGCTGTATCAAATTGTTCCTCTTCTGTAGGCGAATAGAACTTTACTGCACAATACACGAAAAGTTTGTTTAATCAGCGAGAAAAATCTTAAAACTACGATCGGAAAACTCACATTTTTTGACAATCAAAGTGCTTGTTGTGTTCGTGCTACCGTTTCCTTCCACCTGTCGAATTTTACCAAATTTTTTTACGTTATTTAATACGGTTCAATGATAAAAGAAAATGACATTATAAAAGATCCAAGTTGAGCCGTACTTTTTGAGATAAAGGGGTGGTCCAAATCACCTCGTATGTCCAACTCACCCCGTGTTACCCTATAGCTAAAACCACGTGTATTCATGGGGTAATAGTGTTTGTGAGAGAAAAGAGTTTGTTTTGGTTTTGGAACGTAAATAGATCAATTCATCTATCAGGCTGTGTGACGCTTCACTGACACGAGTATTAGAATACATTTGAAAAATATAACAATTCAATACAGAAGTAAAATGTACGAACGATGTGTTCCGATGAACAATTGCAAATATATCTATGGTTTCATTCGATACCCATATTGATGGGATTTTAAGAAAATATGTACATAATCCGTTATTTTGTAGCGGCCGCCATCTTGGATTTTCAAGATCATGGAATACGCAGTTTTATAATGACACCTGAGATAAAGAAATTCCAAATTTCAGATCAAACGGTCAACAGGAAGGGGGTTAAAATTCTATTAATGTGGTACAGCGCTACAGACAAATTTATAAAGTTACAAAGTCACAAACATACAAACGGGTCAACCTAGATAATACCGTTTAATAAATAAGTGAAATCATAATTATATTACGTTTACCGAGAGGAAATTGTTTTTTTATGACTCGATTATCCGGAGGATTCGATTATCGGGAGTGAAAAAAAAATCAATACTCCGGATAATCGAGTTCGACCTGTACTTGATGGGAAGTGTACGAAAATGATAATTTTCTTCACACTGTTTCGCACAAGGCGCTTGTATAAATGTATAACAGGTGAAGCAACATTATCACTTCAATAAGAAGGGGATTACGGTTTGTGGAGCGGGGGTTGTTTGTTTTGTTATTGCTAGGATACGCCATTTTTGCATTTTCACATGCGAGAGTAGTGGATGAACTGGATGAGAATAAAATTCTACAAAATCATCTCTTCTTTTTCACATAAATTCGCGAAAGCCGTACATAGTAGGCATCGTTCGAATGAGCGTCGTGACAGTTTGTAGAGAGCCGCCGGCAGCTGTTTGTAAAAAATACCGACAGCAATTGCAATATGGCGGAAAGTGCATTTCATATGATTGTTTCACCTGGTTTATATAGAGGCGCCTTGGTTTCGCAAAATTATTGACTTTCGGGCGAGGGGTGAGGGAGGCAGATAAAAGAAATCAGCGCCATGTAGCATCCATTTGTGGCTTCCTTCCACCTTTACCTTAGGGTAATGCCAGAGTGAACGCGACATGCGATGCGATGTGACACTACGTGATTTTTGACAAGCAGCGCGTTGTCGCGCGACCAAGCTCCGTTCATTCAATTCTGGCAAAAAACTATTTCATATGCCAGAGTAAACGCGATGCGATGCGACGCGACAAGCGAATTTCTGCGCGACACAAAATCAACCTCGATATGCACAGCTTTTTCGCGCGATGAACACGCGACAAGTGAATGTCAGTTTTATATTTTGTTTACATCATGGCGAAAGACTGTGTCTGTTGATGTGGAAGCACTAATCGGAGCTATATTTCGAAGAAGTGCACTCTGGAATCAGCAAACTCGAGATCTAGGGATCCCGATGATGACAGCATTTCCACTAAGTGGCCATACTTCAGTAGTCTGCTATTTCTGAAGCAATCCCGTTGAATCCCGTTGCAAGAAACCTAGAAAGCACAGAACAAGGGATTGTGAAATAATGCCGGAAAACTACGTGAAAGGGAAAGAGATTCGAAATCGAACACAAAGATTATTTATGAATATTTTCTTACCTCAGTGTGATCAAAAGTTTTTCGCCAGGCTCAATTGGAGTTTTAATAAAGTTGGTCCTCTTTTTCATGAGATCAACTTCAATATGTCTAAAATATATTCGTAAGTTTCGATGCTCATACGGGTATAGTTGGGAAATTTGTTCGGATCCTTAACCAGGTCGTGATATAGATGGTGGTATTCTCCATATTCTCCTTTTTTCCTGATGATTGAATGGATTCCGAAGTCTTTTTTGTTTCCGAAAAAAATACGTACGCTTTCGGACATTAAATATTCTTCGTCAGAATCCATTTCGAAACTTGAACACAAAATGAAAATCGATTATCGTGATTTACCCTTTACCCCCGCATCGCATCGCATCGAGTGTCACGTTCACTCTGGCCTCACCTTTAGGCGCGTACACTGAGAGGAATAGTTAGTAAATACGACGAATTTTTTGGTAAATATTACCAATTCGCTAGTCATTTTCGACCCTACTAATTATTAGTACATTCTACCAAAAGAAATTGGTAGACATAAATTTCAAACAAAACCACGGTTTGTAAATCCAATGTTGGCTCAATTTCGGGGCAATATCAATGAAGATGTTGGCCCTCATTTGTAAAGGGATAATAACAGTAATAACGATATTTATCGAATAAATTTTCAAATCGAAAGCTGTGTTCAAATAATTTTATTCTTATTAATATTCACACAAACTTTTGCAGTTTTTCGTTTTCGTTGAAGTTTGTTGTGAGCGGCAGTTGGGCCATCAGCGCTTTTCATATACCCACTTATTCACCTACGTAGTCGGACGAGACATCGAAACATCATTCCTCGATAATGCATGTCGTACGCTCTCCGCTCTCCTTGATGTGGCTTACGTTGTAACAACCGCAACACGTGGAATAGTGGTATTTCTACAAAATAAAATAAATATTTAGGTACAATGAAACAACAGAAACAAAATGTTTACCTCCGAATCGCTCCACTTCCACTAAAGAAATGGCGAATGCACACACATAGTTTTTTTTTTTATTAAATTCGTTTATTTTTACAGGCTCAGTTACATAAGTTTAAAGGAGCCGAATTCTTAATTATATTTTAATTACTATACATAAACATTTTCTAAATCTAAGGTAAGTAAGGTAGGAAACCGATTACTCGCAGTCTACTCGAGTTTAGAAGGGTGACATATTTGTTCAGGAAAAGGATGGGATATAAGGAAATTGTTACAATAATAATAATATCACACACTCAATTCTTGAATCTATTCGTATATCTATTGTGTATTTACATTTCAACTTATTCTACTGTTTGTAGCAAGGGTACCAATTGCACGCAAAGGATATAAGGATATAAGGATAATCACACACGAACATCGATAGCTTTAAGGAAAATATAGATTTGGGACATGTAATCAAGGTCTAACCGAGCCAACACATCTCTCACCGGCACATTGGGGGTCACACACAGTTGCTAAGCATGAAAATACTCAAGGTTACTAATGCTATGAAGTAAAATTTACGAAACGTTGGTAGGGATGTACATTGAATTTGACATCAGTTTTACAAGACTTTGGTAATATGTACAAAAAATGTGTACATTTTACCAATGTTTCGATTAATAAAAAATTGGTAGCTGCATTTACTAATGTTTTCCTCCAGTGTAGAACAAACATCATCACTTTTGTGGTTGTGTAGATGTCGCGTGAGCTAATTCAGCTTTGCGGAGATTCGTCAATAGCAGGTTCGAAGGCAGTTATTTTCGCTATTTTAATACAAAATCGTTTTCTGACACTATCTTGTTTTCAAAATTTTCTTCCTGTTTGCAAAATAAAGGAAAAGTTTATTTTCATTCACAATTTTTGTTTTGCATAACTGCAAAACATATGATCAGATTGGTTCGACATTTGCCACAGGTAGTGATCCCCGTTAATCGTTCGATTAATCGATTAATCGAATACTTCCTACAGAAATCCATTATTAATCGAACGAATACTGCGCAACCAATAATCGAAGCGAACGAATAGTTTACGTCGATTAATTGATCCAAACCCAGAGAAAAAAAAACCTATGGCCGCTGCAGTTTTATCCTGAAATTCAATCATTATTTTGACGCTCCTCTGGGATCGTAAACAATACTCAATGGTGTCAACGCAAATTGAGCTTCGTTTACGAGTTTAGGGGAGCGTAAAAGATAATAATTGATCTTCAGGCGGAATGAACACTTTTTTGATTCCAGATGGCTTCTAGCAAATGAGAAACATTAGTCTAACTAATTATTTCGCTCAGTGTGACGATTAATCGATTAATCGATTAATCGATTATTTGGGGCGATTAATCGTATCGAATAACAAACTGCTGAAAAGTATTCGATTAGCTGACGAACGATTCATTTAAAAAATCGGGGATCACTAGCCACAGGTATGCTTGGTTTTTTGTATCGTACACAACATTACTCAAACAAATAAAATAATAACTACGATGTTTTGTTCAAATTTGGTATCAATGTATTGAATATCTGCACTTTCTCGGTGTACTCACATCGTGTTGTTTTATCCTCGGTAGAATACCAGGAATTTTACCCCGAAGAACCCAGTCTCACATTCGATGAAACTGTAGCCATTTCAGCGTCTCCTCTCGCTTAATCACACCAAGCATAGCTTTCACCGTGTGCTGCTCGTTTGATTGATTGAGGTTTCAGAGGCACAGGAAATTGACTCTGATGATGATTGACTGCTGATAATTATGTACTCTCATCACAATTTAAATCGGTGAGGGGTGGAATTTCAAAACGATGGGGACCTGCTACCTTCGAGGATCTTTTCGCCGGCCGTGTCTAGTGTCCTCGGATGATGCTTACTGAGGCCGACATATCCGAGTATTGTGGGATAGGGGTAAATCACGATAATCGATTGCACTCGTGTGGCGATGATTTGTGGTTTTTCAGTGTGTGAGACCGTAATCTGTTTACTGTTCGATAGTTCGAAATCGGCACGGTACAACACTAATACGTGTCGAGGCATAATAAGCTATGAATTATTCATACGCAGTTGTTCCACTTGTTTTCTCGTAAAATGGGTATTTTGAATTATGCCGAGTGTTTTTTTTTTTTGCTCGCCGGAGGATTCATTTCCGTTGAATACTCATTGTTTTATTATCGCTTGATGGTGTCTAATTTTGCATCGATTCCCGCAACTAATTCAGCCATGTTCCCAAAAGCTGCTATGAATTTTCAAACAAAAAAAGGACGGAATTCCGTCTAACCCAGAGCGTATCATTGGTGGGCGACCGTTTGGAAATGTGATACAGTTTTTTTCACCATCTCGCGTTCAACCCAATTGCACAAATTGTTCGTAAGTTGGCACGGCGTCACTGAAAGACCAAAAGAGGAAAAATTCGTGGACCCGAAAGCTATTCATACGCCCGAAACCTTCCCGCCCACCCCGGAGTGGGCTTGGGGACAAATAAATCAACGTTTCATTTTCGCGTGAATTCATCTTAAGCTTCACATCTTGTGCACAATACTAAAAAAAAGTTTCACTGGCGAAGCGACCGATACGCTTCTTTTTTCAATTGGGCCAAAACTGCTGCTGCCGTTTGCTGCTAAATGAAAATCAAAACATTCGAGGACACAGCTTCTGTGTTCTCCCCAAGCATTGATATTCACTTAGGCTGGGGATTTTTTTTCTTTTTTTGGTTCTGTTTTTGTTTTGGCGTCGTCGGCCCGTCGGATCGGATCGTCGATTCTGGGAAAAAATATTATTTCACTTCAAGGTGTGGATGGGACGATTATGTTTTATTTTCAGCCAAGAAACATATGGAGCTTGGAAGGACTAGGTAGATACTGAATGTTATTAGGGGCGGATCAATTGAATTGAGGATCTTATTTCTCAAAGTCTGAATTTTCTGAAGTTGTGATCCGAAATCAAAATTGGAAAATTGGACATGCATTTGAATCTATGATCTAA
This sequence comes from Toxorhynchites rutilus septentrionalis, assembly GCF_029784135.1. Taxonomy (NCBI): domain Eukaryota; kingdom Metazoa; phylum Arthropoda; class Insecta; order Diptera; family Culicidae; genus Toxorhynchites; species Toxorhynchites rutilus. Next base: position 29,633,724 of record NC_073744.1, on the reverse strand, counting down.
ATCAGGAATTCTCGAAACTATTTTGGGCAAAAGACCCCTTTTCCAGAATGAAGTGATACCACAGAACCCTATAGCCAAACTGCTTCAATCATACGAAATACTTAACAATTGAACAACTTTTCTGTTGATTTACAAGGTTGATTTACTGTTGATTTAGAAGGCCGTGGAAACTAGGCGACTCAAACTTCAGAGATCATAAACCTTTGATAAATAATAAACTATAGAAGCAGTTGTAAAAAAATGGTGGCCATATAGTTGTCACTGCCCGTTAACCTCAAAAAGGCTGTCGCTGCTCACATCTCACTTTATTGCGCATTTGGTTATGCAAAAATTAAAACAATATTTCACGTGCAGCGAAAAAACATACATTTTCGTCATTTTCATAATTTTAATTTTTCATCAAATACACATGAGCTTATATACAATACATATGTATTTTAACAAATACATATGTATGTATTTTTACAAATACATACTGCGTGAGCTTACATTGAATGATTACAGTGAAAAACTTATCAACTTGTTGCATTTTGAATGAATTTAATCAGAATTTGCGGCGGCGCCCTAAAATTTCTTACATCTTACAAAATTACAATCTTACAAAATTGTCATTTTCATATATGTCACAAGAAGAATATGATCAGGGTGTGGAAGAGTTGAGTAGCATGTATGATAACACCAAACAAATTCCAGGTATCCAAAAGTATCATTCTTTTGTACCTGTATCCGAGAATAAAGTAGCAGCAAAGTTGTACTCTAACGACAATGCAGCATGATAACTTGTGTATGTGTATAGAAATATAAGAAAATAATGAAAACATAAATGAATGTTGATAAAAAATAAATAAATAAATGTTGATAAAAAATAAATGCTAAAAATTCTAGTATTATCATTAGTATCTCTTAAACTCCGATAAATATAGGAATTATTTGAATAAATTTTAGAGAATTATATTTTTTCCTTTTATAAATGTTGTGTCCTGTTGGCGCAACATGTATAACATGTTAAAAGTTTGTATTAAGATAAAAAAAGATTTTTAATATCGCTACGTTTTGTGTTAACCCACATGTCTTCAAATGTTTTCCAACGTAACTCCTAAACATATATTTTTACCATAATGATGTATTTGGAAAAGTTGTTGGAAATTATAAGCAAATTCATAAAATTTCATGAACATGACGGTATAACACGACAAACAATTAATATGTTTGTCGTGTTATACCGTTATGTTCATGAAATTTTATGAATTTGCTTATAAAATCCAACAACTACTATTTACTATAAAAAAACAATAAATTAAAAATATTTTTTAAAATATCTCGAGAATGGCTACATTTAGAAGGTGATTTATAATGAGCTTTTTTGTTTTAAATCACATCAGAAATCATAATTTGTGGCTAAAAATTATTGTTAACATACAAATATTTCCGATGTTTCGGAAATTCATAAGAATTCGATGTTCCACAAAGTTCGTCAAAAATAGTTTTACCATCTTGGACCCATTTTTTGAATTTTCTACATGATATCTATTTTATATGAAAAATTTTTAAAAAAATTAAAAATATGTATTTTGGATATTGCAAATTAAAGTTTTTTTTGTAAATAAAAAAAAGTACTATTTTTTTTTTCAGTGTATATTTTTTTCATGTTTAGACATCAATACTCTATAACTATAGTGTCTATAAGACACTGTTTCGGTACGACTCATAGTTTTTGAGATATAAATTATCAAAGATTTCTCCTACTAAAATCGATACGCCCTTTTCAAAAGTTACGCTTGAGTCAAAAAATTCCCAGTTGCTGTGGAAAACTCATATTTCCTCCAACCCAAAAGGAATACAAACTTTCATTCGGATCGAAAATACATGTTTTTAAAATCTGCATTTTTTGGACGATTTCATTTGGAATTGCACTATTGGCAGATACCTTTAGAAGTCTTTGGTTAAGCAAAATACTGAATTAATATTCCAAGTGCGGCGAAAAAAATATGTTTTGTGGGTGGCAATATAGTTGCCTTTGAATTGGTTCAGTGACTGGACATCATCATTAAATTCGGTGAATATCAAGTGTAATTAACAATTATTAATTCAAATTACTCACGAATACAAATTGCTTGCTTAAGTAGGCAATTAATTTTTAAAAAATCGCAAAGTGAAGATTAAAAACATAAAAAAATCAGTGTGATGAATGAACCTGGTAATTTTCTTTCAATCTTTCTAAATTCAGTTCAATATTGGTGAGTTGAACCCCTAAATCTCCAGGATCGTTGATTTCCAAACGTTTTTTTTTTGTTTTTTTTTCAAAATGTTTGTAGCCACACTCAAGCCTTTTTCGACTAGGGAAATCGAAAATAAGAAATCCATAGTATATTTTTGAACAATGTTCCATAATACTGTATTCCAATGTTGCGATGCAACCAGAACTTCTGATAGCATTGGTTGAGCTTCTGCTTAAGCTCCTCATCTGTGTAAAGGTAATGAACTCTTCTTGCATCGTCGGCATTGGCATTGAGGATTTTGTATATTTAGGATATCCTCAATCCTTTTAGTAAAAACCTTGTGTAATACGTCGCGAAAAAAATAAAACAAAGAATATCGAACATTAATAACTTTTCTGGAGGTATTAAAAAAAATAGAAAGATATTAAAACATGTTTTGGTATATACACCCAGGTTTTTAAGCGGTTTTTTTGCGTGTTTTTTTACGCGGATTTTCCAATTAACTCGGTTTTTTTACGCGGATTTTCCAAATAACGCGGTTTTTTTACGCGGTACCCGTATGTGACCAGTGCAATATCACATCTCCCCCTCAGCTCACATTTTTCTCTTATGTTTCCTCAGAGCATATTACGGTAATTAGTGCTTGTAACGGAGCTTAGCGCTTATGAAAGAAACTAGTGCTGCACCTTATCACGATTCTTACGTGGATTTTAGGTGTTAGGTAACGGGTAGCTCGGCGGACTGTACGTATCCCCCGCGTAAAAAAACCTGGGTGTACTCTGTTACTTTTTCTTAAAAAGCAGAAAAGTATGATTACGCTAGACGCGTAAGTAACTAAGAATTTTGTAAAGTCTTTTCCAATCACTTTACATTAGTTCACTTTATTTAGCTATGTAATCACTTTGTAATCTCTTGAATTTAAATAATAGATGATCATTAGATGATGAGATAGATGATTATTCAAGCTCCAATATGCACAAAGAAAACTGTACAGTACTAAGCTCGCATTTGCATGGATTTAGACTTAGGATTACGTCTCTCATTTCTGTACCGGTGTGAAAGTTAGAAGCTTCAAAAACATGAGGGTACATCGGAGGTGCAAGGTTTTGAGCGTTAATAACTCTTTGCCGGATGAACGAAATGGTATTATTATCAATTCGTTCGAAAGATAAAATGTCTACGAGTGATGTTTTTTTCTGAACTTGGGACCTAAGTGCAAGCTTGTTATACAGTGCAATATGAGGAGCATGTTGGGACTTGAAGTAGTTCATGATTGTCTTTTATCAAATTGAGTATATGTATCAAATATAGCACATGTCAAAACTTGCCTGAAGGACTTGTACGCTCAAACAGATTTTCTCGCACGAACTTGTTCACGCTTTTTTACTTGCCGATTTTCTAATCTTGTATGAACTTATGTCGATGAGCCTTGTTAAGTTTTTGAAAAGTACACAATAATATTCAGTTGGGAAAAAAGAAATCCTGTAGTGTTCGATATCTCGTATAGTATCGATCAAATAATTTCAAGGTTATGCTCGTTGACATTTTTTTAAACTTTTAATCCGTTTATTTTTATAGGCACAGTTACATAGATTTAGAGGAGCCAAACTCTTAACTATATTTATACTAGAATATATTAACATGTTTCCTTAATTCTATGTTTAATAAAATAGGAAACCGTTTACCCGCGGTCGACTCGAGTTAAGCATGGTGACATTCCACACTAAACAAATTCTTTTGCTGTTTTTTGTTTGTTCCATTCAGTTGTGATTTGCCGCATGTTAACAACGGAAGTCAACAAAGAGAAAATTTGATACATTCTACAGTTTTTCTATGGTAAAGGTGAAAATGCAAGCTAAGCCACTGATATTGTAAATGGTGTTTATGGTGCCGATACTGTAACAGCTTATTACGTGAAATTTTGATTTTTTTCGATTGCGTTCACGCATTTTTGATGATGCACCTTGCACGGGCAGGCCTGGCGTCGAAATTGTCGATGAAATCACGGAAAAACCCGAATTTTATCGGCATGATATTGGTCGTTGCATCGCTCAGGAGCTAAATATCGACCACAAAACAGTTTTAAACCATTTATGCAGAGCTGGATTCACAAAGATACTCGGTGTTTGGGTGCCACACCAATTAGCACCAAAAATACGATAGATCGAATTTCCATCAGTTGGTCTGCATCCTTACGGAACCCCAAGGGGTCGATATCGACCACTTTGAGAAACCCTGATCTAAATTATCAGATAATTGTAGTATGAGTTTGAGCTTGGGAAGACTGTATACATGATAGTTGCTGACGATTGAACAGAAACATTAGAACTGAACAAAGAACACTCTGAACATTAACAAACAATCAGCCATTCTTGTACAGATTTCGATGATTCGAACTGTCAGATGATGATGATGGTCCCGCCTCCTTCCCCTACAGAGGTTTGAGCAAGACGAGTCTAAAAGATAATTTATTTGTTTCTCAACATTGAAATCAGTTTAGCAAACATAAAAAAGAACTGATTTTATATACAGATATAAGTTCAAAAAATTGCAATGTCAAAAGACAAGCCAATACTCAGTCATGTCCGCCACAGAGCCGATACGGTCCCGACAAGGCCTTTGCAGCCAAGTAGTCCACCAGAGCACAAGTCCAACCGCCAGCCTTGTTTTGGATTGACTATGAATACCCTCATTCAGAGAAATCGAGAAAATTTCCTTTACGAAAAATTCCTAGACCGGCAAAAAACTTTCAATTTAATATCCTCTATATCTGTGTCTCGCGCGCGACGCTCAAACTTTTGTAGACTACTTTTATCTTATTTTTACTAATACAACTAGAAAAACGACAAAATAAAAATAGTCCATCATCACCAAGATCATGACAGACTTAATACTGATCAAATTAAAAAAAAAAAGATAATTTAAAAAATTTAAATAATCTACATAATATAATCCGTTCAAAAAGAAAAACTTCGTCAGATTCATTAAAAATATTGAAAAAAAACTGCAAAATTGTCCACATTAAATTATCCGTTCGTCAGTAAAGATCTTCGTCATAAGAATTAAAAAAAACTCGTTCGGCTGTTCATAAAACATAGCTTTCACGTGTGAAATACAGTGCCTCTTAAGTTATGTAAGTGTTGTTGCGCATTTAACATGTCTTGGCATCGAGTTGAACACATTTATTTCTTTAAAATACAACGAATCTGGTGAAGCACATGTCAAGAAATGGGGTGTTCTTAATTCATTCGCGTTTCTAGTGTTATAACTGCGAAAGTCACTTCCTCGCTCAACTCGATCACACAAATATCGAGGCAGCAAACCGTTAATTACTTTAAAAATGAACACCATCGTTAAATAAACAATTCTTTGCTTCACGGATAACCATTGCAGAGGGTCCAACATTAAAAATGAGGAAGTGAATCTGTTACCATTTAGTATCAACCGCATTATTTTGGTTTTGCAAGCGCTGTAATCTCGATATTTGTGTATCATTGGCTATAAAAAAATGGAAGAGAAAAAGTCTAAATGGGGAAAGATGATTGATTTGTATAGCTATATTTTGCTGCAAATAGTTAAACCGTTTTTCAATCGACATAAGATTCCATACTTTTTGGCAATATTCTTGATGACATTGTCAATGTGAGTTTTGAACTTGAGTTTGTCATCAATAATCAAGCCAAGATGTGTTATGGCGGTTCGGGGGCTGCCATAGAAATGAAACACAAATTTCTGCATAACTAGAGAACCAATCAAGCAAATGGAACCAAATTTGACATATGTAGGTTTTATGAAGCAATAAATGTTTTTATGGCGGTTTGACACTCCTTTCTCCTCTCTGAAGAGGGAAGGGGGAGGTTGCTGAACATCTCGAGAACTAATCAAACAAATGGAATCAAAATTAGCATATAGAGGTTTTAGGGATCGATAAACGTTTTTATGGTAGTTCAACACTCTTCCCCCTCTCTAAAGGGGGGGTGCCATAGAAATGAAACACGAATTTCTGCGTAACTCGAAAACTAATCAAGCAAATGGAATTAAATGTGCCATATGGAGGTTTTAGGGAGAATTAAATGTTTTTATAGTGGTTTGAAACTCCTTTCCCCTCTTTCAAGAGGGGGGGGGAGGAGCCTGAACAACTCGAGAACTAATCAAACAAATGGAATCAAACTTAGCATACAGTGGTTTTAGGGATCGATAAACGTTTCTATGGTGGTTCGACACACCTATCCTCTCTCTGGGGGCATGGGAGCTGCCACACACATGAAACACAAACTTCTGAATAATTCGAGAACTAATCAAGCAAATGGAGCCGAATTTTGGATGTGAGGGTTTTTGGGTACGAGAAATGTTTCTATAATGGTATGATAGCTCTTCCTCCTCTGAAAAGTCCCATAAAAATAATGCACATATATGAACTAAACATATTCTTATCAAATATGACAATTGAAAATTTTCGGAAAATTCGAAAAACTCAATTCACATGTGTTCTACAATTATATATTGAAAAGTGTTGTTAGTCCATTTGATGTTTGCGGTAACGAAATTGATCTTCGTTCGAAAGTAGAAATGGATTTCCATGTGATAAAACGCACTCCTACATCGTCTTCTATCTATATGAATAAAAATGGATCGCCGAAAGTGTTGATAAGAGCAAAACTCGAGAAAGGAATTGTCCGATTCAGGGCTGTCTTCATTCTATCATATTTTCTGTATCAAACATTTATTCAATGCAGCGGAGAAACATGTTTTTGCAAGTGGATGAAAAATCTTGCACGAGAATTGTGTCTGAAAATAATCTGATATTATAATGTCGAGTTTTCGTAGAAGGACTGTTATTTTATAGTAAACAATGATTTGAAAGGGTGGATTAGAAGATCAATCAATGAACAGTTCTGCGATTGGACCCATGAACGTGCGCTTAGTAAGTAAACGTGAATGTGATAACGAAAAATAAATTTTGGGCGGGAGGCCCTAATACACTTCCCTGAGGTACTCCAAAATAAAAAATAAACAAAAATAGTCCGTTGAGTTCTGTCATTTAAATAGCTTTCAAACCATTTATATGCAGTACTCGTAAATCCAAAGCACTCTACAGCGCGGACTCGATTATATACAGTCTCCGATTTCCTTTCACTGTATATAATCCTTTCACTGTATATAAAGGAGTGGAATTTAAAACATTTTTTTTTTGAAATTCATTTATTTTGGTCCAAGGAGATTTGTTCTAACTACTTTTTGATTATGATATCTCGTAAATGAGCGCCTTTTCGGCATTTTCCATCACTTTGCCCAATATTTCGGCCGATATGGCAGCAATTTCTTGTCGGATATTGTCTTTCAGCGCAGCCACGGTCCTTGGTTTACCAGTGTATACCTTGGATTTTAAATATCCCCATAAAAAAAGTCAGAAGGCGTCAAATCAGGTGATCTCGGTGGCCAGTCATAATCGCCGTTTTTCGATATTAATCTTCCGGGGAACATTTCGCGCAATAATTTGGTCGTGGCAGCCGCTGTATGGCATGTAGCGCCGTCCTGTTGGAACCAGTAATTGTCCAATTCATTTTCCCGAACAAATGGCAATAAAAAGATGCCTAACTCTTGCGAACGATGGCGACCTGATGTCGATGGAGTCTCTGCAACACTGGCTCGAACGGCATCAATATTCTCGTCGAAACGTCTTGGTCGTTGTCTGGACAGATGACTGGCATTACCAACACTACCAGACGATATAAATTTGGCATATAATCGACGTATAGTGTTGTCTCCAGGGGATGTTTTAACTTTATTTTTATTTTTCCACGCACGTTTAGTTAACACAATTGAGAAGTTATTTTGAATGTACAGCTGAACAATTTCAGCGCGTTGCTTCCACTTTGGGCCAGATGCTTCCACTTTAAATGGCCCACCCTGTATAATCGAGTCTGTATATAATCGAGTCCGTGTACCTGTATCGTGTTCAACAACAAGGGTCTAGGATTTTTTTTAAAAGCGCCTTTTAGATCCAAAAAACAGCAAGTATCTTTGCACTCTAGCTTCTCTTTCCAGTTTGCTAAGTTGAATGCAGTGCCACGGGAATGACCTTTTCGATATCCCGATTGTTCTGGTATTAGTCAATGACGACTGAGAGAACTCCTCTACAATAAACGAACCGACCGGCACGTACTAATCTCTCATTTCAACACACGACGACTGTTTTTGTTTAATTTTCGATAGATCTTTCATTTCTGCACCGGGGAACAGTGCCGAAAATATTCACGTTCACGGCGTTTATATATGACGAATTTCAGCCTTGTATTGAAAACCAACTGCTCAAACGATTATCGATAAAGATGAAACAATACATCAACGTAAACATGCTATGAAGTTAATTTTCCATTGCATCTTCATTTTCGTCTTGATATTTGAGCCATCAGAATTGAATTTCATTGAGTGTTCGTGAGAATCAAAACATAATAGTCAACGTCAACTGACTGAGAGTGAAATCGACTAGTGGGCAGGGTTACCATAATAAAATCTGTATTTTTGGTCTCAAAAATTTTTTTTATCTTACTTTTTTCTCGTATAATCTGTATCAAAATCTGTATTAAATTTCAATTCAGTTTTGATGCATAATGTTAGTTTTAGTATCATTGATTGGCATAGTTATCATGAAGTTGATGATTTTGGTGGTATCCATGTAGAAATTCGCATTCACTGTGCTTTTGTACATCCAAAATTAATTTTCAGCACATATTTTGACATCCTTATTTCTAACCTTAAAAATAACAAAAAATAATGTGCTACCCTGCCATACTGGTACAGCATTTGTGTGATATATATGCTATAGCAATATAAAAGCAATATGAGAAAACGAAACAAGAGACACATTGCAAATAAGCACGCACCACCGACCGAGAAGGATACAGATTCACGTTTATGCTTTTCTTTTTACACTTACAAAACATTTTCCATGCATACTTACAAGATAACAACTTCATTTCATAATGTGGTGTAATATTCTCACAATATTCGTACAACAGCACCAGTGGCTATGTGAATAGCGTAAAATAGCCTTACGTTCCAGCCGACCTTGGTTCGATCCCTGCCTTGCTTGGCATTATTTGGACTTTTTTCAAGCTGACGCTCAGGCTGAGAGATAGGACTGCTTCCATACATACAAACAAACTCTTGAAAAAGATGCTTTTATTTGTTCATTCCACCCTTCAGCACATGAGAAAGATTTTTTTTTTCTGCCGAAGATAATATTTTTTTCTGCCAGCGCTAGTTTGGGTATAGGAAAAAGATTAACAGCATTATTTATTGAGTGTAAAGCTAACCGATGACACAGGCTTCTACTCCCTTTCGCCTTAGATTGAACATGGGAACGCAGTATTTCACGCTACATATGAGTGCCAAAATGTCTCTCATTCATGCTGATTCGAATGCTACATGAATAAAATTGGTGAGATGGGAAAAATATGATTGAGATCAAGCCATAACTAAAATTAGATCGTTATTTCGAAAAATCTGTAAATCTGTATGAAAACCTAAAAAATCTATAATCTGTAACTACAGATTCTTGGTTTCAAAAAATCTGGAAAAATCTGTATAAATACAGATTATTCCGTAGATATGGTAACCCTGTTCCCAAACCGATTATTTTTGCGAATTCCCAAACGTTTAGCAATATTTTGCTTTGAACCATTATTCTATCAAATTTCACAATTCTGAATGAAACTGACTTTCTCTTTTTTTTTTCTTTTCGCGTTCTAATCCTTAATCTACGATACACAGAAATCCTCACAATTTAGCAACTCTAGTGTTTGTTTTATACTTCGCTCCTAATAATTTCACCCAATAGGGGATTGATTTTTTCATGAATTTCACAAAAAAAATATATAGTTATCTCACCACAAATTGATATTCTAGGGCTCTTTTCATAATAAAAATTGTCTTTGATGCAGAAATTTTGAAAAATGAATATGTCCGGCATAGGGTGCCAATGAAAATGGCCATCTCGAGTTTCGAAAAGTTACCCCATAAAAAATGTTCACCACCTCGAAAAACACCCTATGCCATTTTTTTTTGCCGTTTTAAGACATTTGGCATTCAAAATTTTGTTTCGAAAACCCCGATTTCGTTTACTCCCCTTTTGGGTGATTTTTGGATTATCAAAAAACTCAAACTTTGACCGCTTTGCGCCACACTCCCTTAAGTCCGATTGAGCTGAAATTTGGCATAGGGTGTTTTTCGAGGTGGTGAACATTTTTTATGGGGTAACCTTTTGAAATTGTAGGGTCGATTTTTTCCCCATACATTCATTGGCACCCTAGTCCGGCATCTTTGAAAAAATAAGATTGAGTCAGGAAAGACGGACACTTGACAGAAAAATGGAAAGGATGGGAAAGATGGACACTAACCGAAAATTGACGTTTATGTGCTCAATAAGTTTTGAAGGTCTTCAAATATGCCTTAAAGCTAATCTAACAAAAAAGCTAGACTAAAATTACCTAGAAGGGCCTGTAATTTTTCTCATTTTTTCATGTCTAAAATTGCTTCCAGCATTCGGAATGACAAATTCGGATGAAGTTTTAAAAAACACTCTGCTGATTCGTCCATGATATGTGGTTGTACTTCCTTGGCCGAGTGGTTAGCGTCATAACTAACATGCCGGGTGTTCGGGTTCGATTCCCGTTCTGGTCGGGGGGATTTTTCGTCAAAGAAATTTCCTCCGACTTGCACTGTGATCACGCGTATTCTAGAGCTTGCCACTCAAAATGCATTCAAGGCGTGTTATTTGGCATAGAAATCTCAACTAAGTACTAATGAAAATGACGCAAGTAATACTACGTTGAGACGGCGAAGTTCCTCTAGGAACGTTAGTGCCATTGAAGAAGAAGAAGAAGATGTGGTTGTACTTGCAAACGTAGTTAGTGGCCATCTGTTAATAAGAGAAGGAGAAGATAACCAAATTGTTTTCAAAACAAAATGTTTGTTCTTTGTCGGTGGAGTGTCTGTCTTACCCGACTTGATTAGTATTTTATTTTCGTCAATATTTTTGAAGTAAAAATGAGAAAACTTCACCGCTGATTCGATAAACAATAACGTAACGAAAAACACCCCAAAAAATTACTCGATAACAATGAGAACCTTATTTTCTGCAGACGAAAACTTACATCGAGCTGCTCTTTGTAGCTCGATGTGACCTTTTTTCATTTACAACTAGCTGACCCGGTAAACTTCGTCCCGCCCAGATTTTTATGGGACCCCCTCTCCATCCCAGAGGAGGGAAGGGTGTCATAGCATCATAAAAACATTTCTCGTACCCAAAAATCCTCACATCCCAAATTTGACTCCATTTGCTTGATTAGTTTTCGAGTTATGCAGAAATTTGTTTCTCATTTGTATGGCATTTTCATAGTCTTTACTTTTAGATTTTCCAAAACAATACTCGGAACTTGACAGTTCAGTATAGTTGTATTGGTGAACCAGAATGCCAACCCGTGAAACATCCCAGTGCGAAACTAACAGCTTTCGGGGCGAACCTAGTGCGACACTGAGTGCGAAACTGGGAATTCGCTATATGTGTTGTTTTATGTTCTCCTTTGTTGACACTTCTTCCTCACCGTTTCTCCAGTCCTAATTCCTGTCATTCGATCCAAGGCGCCTAGAAATATGAGGTGAGGCTGTTTCGTCACTAAGTTGGTTAGGGGAGCGGTATATGAAAACAGTACGGAAGAAAGCAGAAGGAGAATCATTTGCTTGAAGCGTAAAAGAGACAGGCTATCCATTTTCTACCAAGGCTTCTCTCACGTTACTCCTCTTTAAATGAGATAATACTTAATCATTCAAAGTAAATCTGTTTCAAATCAACATGCCAGCCTGCAGCGATGATTCTGAGGAGAGCCAACATCGTTAAGAGCAATAGCGCAAAGAAAAACATGGATGTAGGACTTCGAATGTCTATCAGAAATAATTTTCAATCAAAAGAAGAAACAGCAATCAAATCGAAATCAATTATCAAGAATTACGCTCATTCGGGATTCGGAGAGTCCCCCCATTCCCTAGAATCATTACCATAACAAAGTGAAGTAATCGGGATTACAATGGTCTTAAAATATGGCATTTATCTCGCCCGGGTGAGCTGAAAGCGAAGAGTTTCCCGGTTTTTCATTGATAACTTGACTTGGTGCTCTGCGGCAAAGTTTCCGAATCATTGTTGGGTACTCTCGTGTATGTACATAGGAACCAATTTCAACGGATGTAGCGGCACAAAGCGAACCGCGAGTCGCACGTAAAATTTTATGTTTTTTTCCGCGTGCTCTCTGTATTGCGTATTGAAACGAGCTCCCACTTTCGTGGAGAAAGCCTTCAAAATAACGATTATTCCCAGAAACTTGGGCAGCGATTCAATCAACACTTTCCAGCATCTCATCCCATCGTGTGTCGGCGTTGCAACGGATGAGAAAATTCGTCTTTATCCTGTTTCCGTCGGTCCCTTCCCCCTCGTACCACGCGCCAAGGATGTAAATATAATAACCGATCGATGAGCCGATGTAAAGTAGCATCGTCATCACGGTTCCCATCCACCGTTTCCACCACCCGTTATCATCTGTTGATCCAGTTCCCGTAGTGATGAGACCGTAATTTGAAGAAGTGCCATTAACAAGATGATTACACGTGTACGAAGGGAAAAGCTACCAGGGCGCACACACACACACACACACACCAACCGAGAAAATAAACAAATGAATATTGCCTTTGAGCCCTCGGAGTGCTGCTGTTAGTGGAAATTCGCTAACCAAGCGTTACAATTTTAGTGCTCTTCGGAAAAACCCCCCAACGAAATGGGCAACGCTCATTTTCATAACTACACGGAAAAGCACTCACGGTCGTGAGACGATAGTATTACAGGGATGGAAGGAAGCAGTGCGCGTGAGTGCGGAGGTGGAGGATATGGAAATTCGGGCTCTCGTTCCAAGCGCACTCGTGGGAGTGTGGAAAACTTTTATTTTATGCAGATTATAGGATATTACGGAATTGATTCGCATGAATTTGCATGTTGATATTCTGCCGGAAATGGGTAATGAGTTAATGGAACTCAAACTTCTCGCAACGTTGTTCAATCTGTGTTACACACTACGTTTGGGAGAAGGGAAGAAGCCCCGAGGGAGTGGATGGAAAGTGAACATTACAACACACCGAAAGTTTCTGTAGGATTTTCCAGTGACGAATGGATGTCAGTGAGAGTAGTTTTATTTTTATATTCTTTCAGGCGAAATGGGTCATGAAAAAAGTTCTCTACAAATTTCAGTTCGTAGTTATTCAAAACCCCGGTAGCTTCCCGTTTCGAAACTAGATTATCTCGTATTGGAACGCTTTACTGGGAAAAAATTTGATTAAATATTCCCATGCAATAACGGAGCACATCTTGTTCGAATTTCCTCCAGCGTCAGCATAAACTTCCATCCACACGAGAAGCAATTTATCGTCTTGAACGGTTATACTCATCTCGAGTCACTCTCCTCATTCAACAGCCAGCACAAAGTCATTGAAAGGAGCGACAGCGATCCTTGGCTGATATCACGTCGCCATTAGCACACTAAATTTCATTGCGTGATTATGTTCGCTTTGGCTCAAATTTTCCTCCCACTCACCCACACACACAGATACAACTTGTCAGAGGCAGGGTGCGTCTTTCTCACTCAACATGACATAGAAATACATCAGGCAGAGTGCTTGGCCTGATACAACACACCGTTGGAACGACACATCTCATGCGCCACGCCTCAAAGTCCATCCCGGCCAAGCCAAACATTTGCATACACATTTTAGATTCAATTTTCGCCTCCTCCCTGACATAACCATCGGCACGGCTGGGCTTGTGCTAACCCATTTTGGTCGGCTATTGAAAACAGGATCGAATCCTAGCTGGGGTGCTTCATTCGGACCGCAGCATCTTTTCCCGATGGCTCAATCTCGTGCGAACAGGATGCAGGACATCCCAAACACACGCATCATTTGACGCCGCTTCCCTGGAACGTGGTGGCGTGAATCGTCGACGCTTGTTTTTCTGTGGTCAACAGTTCCAGTGAATGATATTCATGGCCGAATTATTTGGAAGTGTTCTTTCCTCTGAAGTTTGCGAAGTCGCGTTTCGTTGTAACGATTATATTTCTCAAAACTGAATGTGAGCTTTAAGAAAATTCCCTTTCAATCAGGGAGCTCTGTAACTATGGAAAACTGGCCAGCGGTTATTCAGGCAAAAATAGTTGCAAAAATAGATTCAATAAATGTCTGCCGCGGAAGAAAATATAGATATGCTATCATCTGCATCTTCTTAAACCGTCAAGCGGCACTTAAAGCCATTAAAACTTCCAAGTGCTCTTCGAAAATTGTTTGGGAATGTATCCCCTACTTACGGCAACTAATTCAGACAAGTTCGGTAAAACTGTGGGAGAACTGAGGGTAAGACCGGCACCCCTTGAGTTTTACTAGAAAACTTCAATTAACTATGTTTTGGAACACTGTCCATGTTAGTATTTAGTATTTCGGACGTTTTAAATCAAATCCAACCCACATTGATTCGTCAAGTGTTAAAATATTAATAAAAACAAACGCGAGTTTGTTCCGTTGTTCTACGGTTTGTCCCCTGGATTGTTAACTATCACTGGGATTCGAGTTTAGTTAAGTCAAAGCAATAAATTAATAGAAATAGTCTCCTTAACCTTCCTGTACTCGCGTGCAAAATCATAACACGTATACTCGCGCACGGTGTCACAGACCGAAAAATGAACTTCTCTGTAATGTAGCCATTGTGCATTTTTCAGTCTTTATTGGCATTTATTTGAAGAAGAGGGTATGATTGAATGAAAAAACTCCAAAAAATATGTTTTCTTCGTCTTTATTATGTTTTAATAGTCATCTAATCCAGCCTCCTAAAAACAGAGTAGTTTTTGATACTCCAACACAAAGAACGAAATTCGAATTCTTCACTGCTAATGATTAAAAGTAAGCAACTGAATATAATTCATGGAAGTATAAAGAGCTATAAAATAACATAAAAACGAATTAATCGATTGTGGTCTCATTGGAGTAAGAATCAGAACATAGCATAACTGGATGCTCGAAACAAACAAATTTTCTACATTTCATGCAGTTGTTGCGTGTTTTTCGGGACTTTTATCAAAGAGAAGAATGTCTAACGACCTTCTAGATAATTACCAGGTGATAAAGGCTCGGGAATATAAAGTTTGCATATTTCTAATATTCTTTGTCTCTTTGCATTTTTTTTAGATGGGTCATAAAAAAGATGATATAAAAGGATTTCTAAGAACTTCTGCTTTCTTGTCAATATTGTCCATTATAAAAAAAATATCCCCTAAATTGTAACGGTTAAAAATTACCATAAGCCACCGATTAGTTTATAGTTTACTGTTTACAATTCTTCCAAAAGTGAAATTCTTTCACAGGTGTGTGTATATGTATGACCATTATATTTAGCAAATAACTATACGAAAGTCAAACATTTATATTTTGCTTTTGAACGTATGAATCTAACTACGAATAGTTAATATATGGATCCGTTCAATCCAGTTACAAAGGGATTGAAATCAAATAAGAATAGTCCGGTAATGATCTTATGCATTATATTCAATAAATATTCCACGCTACTAACATTAATTTATACATTTCATTGAACAATATTCTAGAATATGTAAAAAGTCACTTGTCCAAAAAAGTTACTCCTATACTCGCGTCGGTGTGTCAGACCGAAAGTGTTAGAAAAGTGGCACACGTCCCTTTTGTACCAACATATGCGATACGCTAAACGATGACGAACGACGAATAACGAAGCTAGAGAGAATCGCAAAGTCGTAGTGTTGATATTTTCTGAGAAATTAACGAATTATTGATTTCTCGGTCTGACAGACCAATGCGCGAGAATAGGAGTGTTAAAAATGTATGCTGTTGGGGTAAGACCGTCACCCTTTGGGTGGAGTAAGCCCGGCATGACTTCCAGTTAGCTGAAGGTTATTGGGACACATTTCCAATCTAATTCAGATGCTTCGCAGCTCCCAAAAAAATCGAATTGTGAGAATGGGTCCCAGGAGAACCTCACCCTTGCAAAAGAGGCTATCGTTGGTGGAGTTTCTGTAGAACGTGCTTCCAAGACTTTGGAATGCCCAGGTCGACATTACAGGATCACGTTTTGTGAAAGAGGGTAAGCTCGGGACTCGGACCCAGATTTCCTCGAACTAGTAAATGAATTGTGTTGTGATTGAACTTATTCCGACCACATCTCTGGAATCAGTTGAGCAATTCGAACTATATTCGATAGTGACGTCTAGAAGTAGAATACCTCCCTTTTGGCGGTTGCCACATTCAAACTGGTTCAGCTGGTGTCAAGGATATTTATTGACAAACTAGCTGACCCGGCAAACTTCGTCCCGCCTGAAATTTATTTTATGGTATCAATGCCTCCAAACATTCACGTTCTTGCTAAGCGAACGTTAATGGGTCCAATCGTAGAACTGTTCATTGATTCATCTTCTAATTGACCCCTTACAATTTACTTTCATTTCAAGATTTTTCAACCACTTGCAAATCCGTTACGTCGAATAAATGTTTGACACAGAAAATATGATAGAATTAAGATAGCCCTAAATCAGACAATTCCTCTGTCGAGTTTCGCTCTTATCTTCACATTCGGCGATCCATTTTTATTTATATAGATGGAAGACGATATAGGAGTGCTTTTTATCACATTGAATCCATTTTCGAACAATAATCAATTTCGGTAGAGCAAACATTTGTATTTCATTTGTATGGCAGCCTCTCCTTGGAGAGAGGGGAGGGGTGTCGAACCACCATAGAAACGTTTATCGATCTTTAAAACCTCTATATGCCAAGTTTGATCCCATTTGCTTGACTAGTTCTCCAGTTATTCAGACCCCCCTCTCCCTGTAGAGAGGGGGAGGTGTGTCAAACCACCTTAGAAACATTTATTGCCTCCTAAAACCACCACATGCCAACTTTGGTTCTGTTTGCTTGATTAGATCCCTCCCCCATTTCTCAGAGTGGGGGAAGGAGTGCCTATTTACCACACAAACGTTTCTTGCCCCCTAAAATCTTCATACGCTAAATTTGGCTCCATTTGCTTGATTAGTT
This sequence comes from Toxorhynchites rutilus septentrionalis, assembly GCF_029784135.1. Taxonomy (NCBI): domain Eukaryota; kingdom Metazoa; phylum Arthropoda; class Insecta; order Diptera; family Culicidae; genus Toxorhynchites; species Toxorhynchites rutilus. The sequence goes on along the minus strand of NC_073744.1, from coordinate 29,616,352 downwards.
TTCTAGTTATGCAGAAATTTTTGTTTCATTTGTATGGCCGCACAAACCCCCCCCCCCCCCCTTAGAGAGGGGCGGAGGAATGTCTAACCTCCATAGAAACATTTATTGCATACTAAAATCTCCTCATGCCAAATTTGGTTTCGTTTGCTTGGTTAATTCTCGAGTAATGTAAAAATCTGTGTTTCATTTGTATGGCAGACCCCCCCCCCTCCTCTTAGAGAGTGGGGAGGAGTGTCTAACCTCCATAGAAACATTTATTACATCCTAAAACCTCAACATGGCAAATTTGGTTTCGCTTGCTTTGTGAATTGAAGCCCCCCTCTTGGAGAGGGGGGAGGAGCGTCTAATCTCCATAGAAACATTTATTGCATCCTTAAACCTCCACATGCCAAATTTGGTTTCGTTTGCTTGGTTAATTCTCGAGTAATGCAGAAATCTGTGCTTTACTTGCTGCTTCAACACCCAAATACTTCCCCAAAGCACCGAAGCATAGAAATCCTAGAGAGCAAACATCGCGACATCGAAAACAAATAACAACAACAAAAGGAATGAAACTGAGTTTACCATAATTGAATGCTAATTGAATTCATTCCACCGTCGGACTGAAATACAGTAGAACCCCGATTATCCGCTAATGCGTGTTCTATAATAATTTCATACAGCTTTCCTAAATGTGTCAGTAAGTGGTAGGCTCATGCTATATAGTTTTGGTCATGAATTTGACAGCATCCGACCACTAGTATACATGACCTTACAGATGGGTAGTTTAATGATTTATGTATTGATAAAACATAGTTTTCATGCTGAAATATCTTTTTATCGCGTTTCCACTTCATTTCCAGTCTTTTATTGCGTTACCGCGATTTTTTGTTAATCGAGTTAAGCTTGTTTTCCAACCCTTTACAATAAAGACAAATTTGCGCGAATTTTTTTACGAACTTCCAGAACGAAGCGCGGGATCACTTGCGAAAGAGCGAAAAAAGATAGAACCGCCCAAGCTTTTGCTGCGAAAAAATACGAATTCGCTTTGTTCTGACAGTAACCTCTGCCCACATCCAATGAGTACATATAGAGGTGGAGCAGTAGGCGAAGTCTATCTGTATTGGCAAGCAAAATATCATGTCGTAATTATTTGCATCCAATATGGAATGTATATGGAAGGAACAAAACAATGTTGGAAGTTTGCATGATAATTTGAGCGAAAATTCTCATGAAATCATTCAACTGGTTGTTTTTTTAAAAGATGACAATTATATCGTGACTTATTTCGATTATTCATGTGGTAAAAAGGTCCAGAGAGCAGTCGTATGTTTAGTTCTCGAAAGCAGTAACATTTTCGGTAAAATTTTGATTAATTGGCGATTATTATCCCACAACATACATACCGACACTAAGATCCTTCGAAACATCAACTTCATAACGGTAAAATAATGAAACTTCGTTTGTTTCTATGAACGTGGGGGAGTGAAAATGGCACATGGAAATATCACTTTTATCCATCTTTTTCGATGTGATTTCGCAAATATTCACTCCACGCTATTACATTAGCCTCATATTCAGCGGGAGCTGAATATCCTGAAAATAGCATTTTTACATGGATGCGGTGGGCAATATAAACACAACGACTGACGTCACGATTTGCGAAATAGTTATGGCAGCGCATGCTATGTCGCTCGAAACTCGACCATCTTCATTACCTTTTTCCAGGACTTTGGCACACATCATAAAGTTGGAACAAGGCATTTAAGATAGGTGCAACGAGATATAAAAAAACTCGCTCAGCTTCGAGGGAACAATATATTGATGCAGGATAAAAAATAATTTTCCGAATTCATATTTCTACTCTTCTGAAATTTCTAATATTGCATAGTATCATAATTCGAGACTTAATTGAACTCACATTTGTGAGTAATATGAATTTGTTTCGCCAATCTTGATTACGTTGGAAGGACTATAGTTTGACAGATTCGCATGATTTCGCAACTCAATGTGAATGACTTTAGCGAAAACATTTCGCAAGAACCAATTTCCAACCAGAAAAATTCGCTCATTCTAAAATAAGCATTACCCTGCCAGACTATTTCGCGATTAACCGGGGTTCTACTGTATTACACTGTCTCCTCTGTACTCTGTCATTAGTTGCTTTCCGTGTGCCCCTCGAGCAACAATGGAACCAACCCTTTCGAGGTCATGTTGTTTACTTTGGATCTTCGTTTTCCCCATTTTGTTTATTGTTATTCGTTTGATCGAACGTGCTTCAACTCGCGATTATCGGGCTTCCGAAGCGGTGGATTTGACATGACGGTGTGTTAATACGCCCGCCATTTTTTTTTTCCAGCATGGGGACAGAGAAAGGATTGAAAGAATGAATTTACATTGCATTGAAAGCTTTTTTTGTTTATTTGCGTGCTGTATTCGACAGGGATAATGGCGTTTTTTGTCAGGACGCTGTGTTTATTAATGATTTATAGTGTGCGTGGGGATTACTCATTGACAACCGAAATATGCGCGCCGATAAATTCAGAAAAATATGAAATGATTTTTTCCCGAACCAAATGGTTTCCGTAATGTTCGGTTGTTTTTCTGTTTTTATCCCTTCACAAACCTTCAAGCAACTGCACCAAACAAAGGCAATGGAAACTTAAAAAGTAACATCAACCACGCTGGGTGGGTGGGTGTTTGAGCAGAAATCCCGTTGCCACAACTGACCGAGCCAACAAAACATTAAATTACGGCACATAAACAAGTCAGGAGAAAATGCTCCAATAAACTTCCCTTTCTGCTTGAGTACTGGCCCTGGTGGTAGCGAATACGGTGTGGTGCGGCCTACTCTTGTTGCGGTCCACCCGTGGGCTTCCGGGTTTCCGTATCACGGCACGGTCATCAGTGTTACCTTCGTCATTAATCAATTTTATTGCATTATTTTGCGGTAATTTATGCTACCTTTTGACTCCGAGCTTCGAGGAGAGTCCCATCCTGGAGCAAGTCTCTGTACCTTTCTGTGTGTGGCAGATCTTACGCCATAATAAAAGTGACATTGTGAACGCAAAGTAGTTCTTAGAACAGAGCCAGAGACCGGGAGAGGAACGGTGGAAATCTCGGCATTATGCTCCGAGGCCATTTCCGGGCCCAAATGAAAATGAAGTGGCCGCGCTTCGAGGGGGTGAAAAAGTTTTCCCTATCAGCGTTTGGGTGGTCGGAATGAACAGAGATTAAATTTGGTGAAACGACTCCGGCGGAAGAACACAAAAGGCACTTTGATGTAGAGGAGATGATGGAGTAAATAATGCGTGATGATTTGTGTGGCGTCGAAAAAATTCCTTCATCTCGTCGAGCTCTCTGTTAGGGCTGTTATTATTTCTGTGTGGGTGTGTGTGTTTATGCAGTGTACACATGTATCAGGTACTTAGCTGCAGGGCTTAGTAATCTGATACGACGAAGCTAGTGTTCAAGTGATAACCTTGTTCTGACATGAATGCTTTCAATGGTTCATAATCTACGGGAAAATCGCTCAATTGCGATTCATATTGTAACAAGCTGTAGAGCATTACTATTTTTTTAGGTTTCAACAAAATGCGAAAACTTTTAACTCTACCGGGATGGTTGTTTGGTTTCTTGGATTAAAAAAAAAAGTCTTATTGGCATTTTCTTCATTTGTCACATTTTTAACGCAGAAAATTGGTTTAATAAAATTAATGAAACATGTCAAGAAACTTGTTTCTTCCAGAATAAGCACATATTCATGGATTATATGTTACTATGTTACTATGTTACTAAGAAATAAAAATCAAACTTTACCATTACATGAATCAAGAAAATTTAGAAAAATCTCTACGTAATCCTCCCAGCAAGAATTGTCTTTCTAATGGCAATCTGTTTTCTTCTGCCCATGTAATGACTTCATCGATTCCGCATGAGACTGTTCCACCACATAAAGATATGTTTGGATGCAAAACGTTGCAGAACTAAAAAAAAACGTAAGCACACGGTATCATGCCGCCATGTAAAAATCCGCCGTTAGATACAACCATCCAATGTGGATTCTTCCGCAAGTTCGTCCGTCGTTATGGTTCCGGTGCACTGTAACCACTCACTGGTGAACAAAGCTACATTCGAAAAATAGCTGCAACTGTGCTGGGAGCTTGTGAATTTCGAACGTAAGCCCAGGAAGTGATACTGTTTTTGTTTGTTGCTACGCCAATTTTCATCGCAAATAATTTTCATAATAAAGGTCGTAGTTTTTTTTTCCACGGGAAATTGGCTGTAAATAAATGGCATGTATGTTTCATAGCATTGTGCATGAAAACTGTGCACATTCTCAATCAATTTAATTGGCATCACTATGGCATAATGAAGTGCGAAAATTCTACCGAATCATTTTTTTTCTGTTCACTGCACAAAAAATCTGTTTGAAAATTTTTCTCAGTCGCTGTGATCGTGATATCAGGAATTAGTGAACTAGTGTTCATATTCATTGGCTGAGTTCTGAGCATAGAAAACAAACATAGAATATAATGTAAGCAATCTGAATTTGAACATGGAATCCAAGTCCAGGACCAGATTTGAGGCTGATTATGAATCTTTATTCTGAATTACGAATCTAGTTCTGGGATTAAAGTGCGGTATTTTGAATTTAGAACTTCAAGCCAGTACAGAATTCTCATTCGAAATTGCCAGTAACAATCAAGTAGAATATGAACAATTTTTGAAGGAAGTAAAAACTGAGCATTGAGTTACATCGAAAATATTTAAAGTCTTGATTCCAATTTCCTCAATTGAACATAGTGAATATAAACAACTAATCATCGGTCGAATTGCGTTACCTGTTTGAGTCGAATATCTTGAGTATCGAATATATCAGTAGATCTGTGCAATGTGACCAAAATTTTCTCGAATATATTGGCGTTGACGGCTCTAATATCGTGTTTAGACGTTGCTAGTAACTGCTGATTCTGTCAAATCGGTGAAAACGATTGCGAATCGGTTTGGGAAAAAGCTACCAATCTACTTTTTTTTTGTTTTACCGTTTTGTTTCATATTCCGAACAGTCTCAAACTCCGAACACTTCATTTTTAATTTAAATTTACTAAACTATTATGTTGTAAATAACTGAATAAGGAAAACACAGACATTCTTTGATGTATAGGCTTCATTTTGACATCATTTACAGGTATCGATACAGCCTATAACTTATAATATTAGACATTTGTAAAAAAAAAAGTGACAGTCAAAACCAATGATGTTAGCGTTAGCAAGTTCCCTAAAAACAAGCATGGTTCATTTTTCAGTTTCAGTTGATTCAACTATTTTGTTTGTTGTTTTCATGAGTAACGGGTGTTAAATAAAAAATGAGAATTTTTTCAATACCTTTCAGTAACTCAAATAAAGAGTGTAAAATTTTCTTTCTCCAAGAAAATTGCTCTTTGGGCTCCCTAGAAACAGTAGGCGTGTTTGGTTTTGCTAGTTTGAATTTAGTCAAAGCAAAGATGGCGTCGAAACAGCAAGTGCTCCGCGAACGCATTGTACGGTTTTACGAAACGCATTTCCAGCAAGGAAAAAAGTTCACGGTGGCACATTTTAAGGAAGAAAATGTACCTGTCAGTACGGTATATCGTATCCTGGGTTCCTTGAACGTAGAGCGGAAGGTCGGAAGTGGTCGTCCGGTGACGATAATGACGAAGCAGAGGAAGACATCGTTAAAGAAGCTGTTTGACAACAAGGACGCAACCAGCCTGCGTGACGCCGGTCGGAAATATGGCTGCTCCCACGTATTGATCCATCGGACCCTCAAGATGGAAGGAATTGTCTGCAGGAAGAAAACGAGGTCGCCGGAGTACACTGAGGAGCAGATTGAGACGGTTAAATCACAGTGTCGGTGGATGACCAAAAAATACCGCGGGACGTCTTTCGTTCTGGACGACGAAAGCTATTTTCCGCTGTTCAAAACGCATATTCCAGGAAATGATAATTAATGCACCAGCGACAAGTCATCCACACCGCCTGAAATGAAATACAAGTTCAAGCACAAGTTTGAAAAAAAGGTTATGTTGTACATCGCCATTTCCGACCGGGGCATTTCAAAGCCTTGGTTTAAGCCGAGCGGTCTGGCATTCAACCAACAAATCTATCGAGAAGAGTGCCTCGATAAAATCCTGCTGCCGTTCCTGAACGAGCATCACGCGGATGGGAAGTACGTCTTCTGGCCGGACAAGGCGTCTTCCCATTACGCCAAGAAGACGCTGGCGTATCTTGAGGAGAAAAAGATACCGTTCGTGCCGAAAGATCGTAACCCAACAAACTTGCCCCAGTGCCGCCCAATAGAGGATTTCTTTGGCTCACTCAGTGCCCTAGTGTATAAAAACAATTGGAGGGCCAAGGCCACGCAGCAACTGACTACAAGAATCCGGAATTGTATCCGGAAAATGGACGTACGTTCTTGTGAGAACATCGCGACAAAGTTGCGTCGAACAGCAGACCACGGCCCTTACTCAAACATTCACTGACATTTTTTTGAAGAAAATACATTATGTTATTAATAAAAAATACTGAAATCGATGAAAAAAAATTTTTTTTTATATGTGATTGAAAAAATTCTCATTTTTCATTTAACACCCGTTAAGTGCTAGAGAATGTATGAACCTACAATAAATGGGTGCAACAAAATGATATTTCATGCAGAAATCATCATTAAAATTAATATTGAAGTAGTGTTCGGAATATGGATCAAGTTTCTACAAATGATTCAAATTGCGAACACTTCATTTTTTATTGTGAATTTACTGAACTTTAATGTAATAAATAATTAATTATTCAGAACCCTGACATTCTTTGGGTTATAGACTTCATTTTAAGATCATTTACAGGTATCGATACCGATGTAGCGCCCTTGGTCCCGAAACCATGTAAACCATTTTTTCAAAAAGACTAGCTAATTGACTTCAATTTAAATATAACGATCATATGAATCGATCCAGTAGTTTAGAAGTTATGATTTTTAAAAAATTGCATTTTTGCTGTTCGGAATTTGAGGCAAAAGTGTTCGAAATATGAGTCAGTGACAAAAATGGTGTTCGGAATTTGAGACAAAAGTGATTAAACATATTTTTAGTTTTTCACCATATTTGTAAATCAATTTTATTGTAGTCAAATGAAAAAGAAGGCTCTTTTGTATCCAAAAATCAAATTAATTTCTCAAAAGAGTACCATTTTGAGTAATGAGACACTGTTTAATGGCTTAAGTGTTCGGAATATGAGAAAAAACGGTAAACGGGCGAGTAGCCCCATACATTGAAATCAGCTATCAAATTTCGGGATATGGTTACGATCGTCGTTCTTCGGTCCGGCTTCGGTTTAACTACTGGGGCTCCAGTAACTGACAATGTCTAAATAGCCCATAACATTGTGTTGCTCCATTTGGGAAGCGAAAATGATAATAAATTTTCAGGGTGGAACTAATCACGCAAAATGTATGAATGAAAATCTACTTTTCCGTACTGGAATATGTATTCGATGTAATAAAGTAACACGTTTTTTCGCAAATTGTGAAAAAATATTACACGAAAATCGTGTCTAATAATGGTTTTATATGATGAATTTTACCGTAAATATCGGACAATTTATAGACAAATGGTTTAGTAACGGTCAAAACTACGTGTTTCAAGTTATCAAGTAACATGGAGTAAAAATTTACATTCAAATTTTATTTCGGGGCCATCTGGCCTGTCAACAGAGTTCAACCTTTTTCCATTGAGAGAACATTGAAGGGACCTACACCTGACATAACCGTGACTGTCATAATCGAACACGACGCCTATCACATTGACTAATTCTAGAAGTTTGTCCTGGACTACAAATATATGATTACATATCATATATCACATATGGATTATACTAAGAGCTTCAGCTTGAGCTTCGGTAGACTGTACAATTCGCAGTTGCTCTGCGTGATCGACCTGAACCAGCGAAATTGCACAAAAAACACACTGAACACACTGAATGACGCTTGGGAGGAGCAAACCATTCTCATTGTGCAAGTTTCGGTGATCCGATCTTTAATTGGTTCATAACGACGCCGGCTGCGTTCTTACCAGGGGAAGGGAAGGAATGTTAGTATGATATTCGCCGCCCGAGGGCCAGAAGCTAAAGGGTGTGTCACATCAAATTGCATCACGGAAAAAACGCTGTAGAAATTCGCCCAGTAGACCGATCCTTTTGAAAATTTTAGACAGTAAAATAAAAACTATTAAACAACTTTTGGCATTTTCTTTTTATTCATACTTCGAGCCCAAGCCCGTATGCTCGCACCTTCCTCTTTACCCCGTCCATAAGGTTCTGTACAACGTCAGGTTGTAGTTTTTTTTTGAACAGAAATCCATTTTCTCTTGAAGTCCGCCTCCGATTTGACAACTTTTAGGTTCTTCCGGAGGGCCTGCTTTATATTCGCCCAATATTTCTCTATTGGGCGAAGCTCCGACGCGTTGGGCGGGTTCATTTCCTTTGTCACGAAGGTAACTCCGTTGGCTTCGTACCACTCCAACACGTCCTTTGAATAGTGGCACGAAGCGAGATCCGGCCAGAAGATGGTCGGGCCCTCGTGCTGCTTCAATAGTGGTAGTAAGCGCTTCTGTAGGCACTCCTTAAGGTAAACCTGCCCGTTTACCGTGCCGGTCATCACGAAGGGGGCGCTCCGCTTTCCGCAAGAGCAGATCGCTTGCCACACTATGTACTTTTTGGCAAACTTGGATAGTTTCTGCTTGCGAATCTCCTCCGGAACGCTGAAATTGTCCTCTGCGGAGAAGAACAACATGCCCGGAAGCTGACGAAAGTCCGCTTTGACGTAGGTTTCGTCGTCCATTACCAGGCAATGCGACTTCGTCAGCATTTCGGTGTACAGCTTCCGGGCTCGCGTCTTCCCCACCATGTTTTGCCTTTCGTCGCGGTTAGGAGCCTTCGTAACCTTGTATGTACGCAGGCCCTCCCGCTGCTTGGTCCGCTGGACGAATGAACTTGACAAATTCAGCTTATTGGCGACATCTCGGACCGAACTTCTCGGATCACGTCTAAACTGCTTAACTACGCGCTTGTGATCTTTTTCACTGACGGAGCATCCATTTTTGCCGTTCTTCACCTTCCGGTCGATGGTTAGGTTCTCGAAGTATCGTTTTAGTACTCTGCTGACCGTGGATTGGACGATTCCCAGCATCTTACCGATGTCCCGATGTGACAACTCTGGATTCTCGAAATGAGTGCACAGGATTAATTCACGACGCTCTTTTTCGTTCGACGACATTTTTCCAAATTTACGAAAAATTGACAGTGAAGCATGGCCAACGTGATCTATACACTCTTATCTGATTATAAGCTGAAGCTGAAGATATAATTCCTAAAAATTAAATTTCTACAGCGTTTTTTCCGTGATGCAATTTGATGTGACACACCCTTTATAGCGTGGTTCTTTAGCGTTTATCAAGGAAGGGATAGTTGTTAGTGGGGGGGAAGTAATAATCAGGGGATAGTGATGTGATTTTGTAAGCGCGAACTATCGACCACGCAACTAAACGAAATTCCGCAAAGTTTCTATATTACAACATGCTGCAGAGATTATATTTAGGTAAAACCTGTAAAGTTAATTGGACCGACTATATATTCTCCTATTAATAGCGCGTGTTTCTATCAAACTCCAATCGCGACTACTGAGAGTTATTTTAGGGAAACCTAGGAAGGTAACCTGCAAACCCAATCGAACCGATGATATATTTCATTATCCTTCACGCATTCGCGAGGGGGAGAGAGTTAACTTTGGGAACCTGAGAAGGTAACCACGAATACTCTTTTGAAAACAATCGTACAGGCAATATATTCCGTTATTCATCGTACGTACTATTTATCTAACTCTGATCGCGATGGCGGAGTTATATTTTTTTGGTAACCTGAAAAGACAACGGTGAAAATTGTTCTAAAACCAATCGCTCTGACGATAAATCCCGTTATTCATCATGCTCTTATTCTTTAACGAACTGCCATCGCTACGACGGAAAGTTATTTTAGGGAATCCTAAGAAGGTAACCGATGAAACTCTTCTAAAACCAATCAAACAGACGATATATTCCTATTATTCAACGCGAAGCGTATGCTCTTCATCGAATTCCAATCAAGACACGACCGCATTGTTGACGTAGAACTACGCTGTAGTTTAATTCAAGTCGCTTGTTTATAACTGCGGATATTATTTTATAATGCTACGAAAATTTTGAAATAACTATTCTATCTGTTTGGTCGCCCTGAAATGTTTTTTTTTTGTAGAATCATTTGACGATAATTTTTTGATGATTCATTCTTGTGCTCGAAGAACAATACATGCTCGAGGTAAGCGCAACTGTCATCCTTAGTGGAAAAAGTTTTGCTAGTGGCAAGCGCAGCCAAATCACATACAAAATTCCAGAACGACATTTACTTTCTTGGTGACTGAATAAACGAAATAATCTCTAATCTCTATCTGTTAATCTCAACATCCTCGAAAAGAGTAGCACTGCTTCATTATGATCAAGATTAGCGCAAATGCAATCCTAGTTGAAGGCAGTTTTGCGACTGGCACGCGAACCCAAAGAAATTAGTTACTTATTATAACTTTTTGAATAACTTGGTGTTCCCCAAATAATTTCACCACCTGCTTCACCATAGCGTCAGTTCAATGCATTAATGCAATGTCAAATGTACCAACGAAGCCTTTATGATGACAGAAAACAAACAATGTAAACTGCTTGGAAAAATACTGAATATTTGCCTCATTACTAATACCCTAGCGCAAATATTTCCCTCCCGCTATCTCCCCTCCTTGTTTATATTTATCATTATGGCTGCATAATTTGGAAAAATACTGAATATTTGCCTCATTACTAATACCCTAGCGCAAATATTTCCCTCCCGCTATCTCCCCTCCTTGTTTATATTTATCATTATGGCTGCATAATTTGCAACATCAAACAATCGTCAATCATAGCATAGAAAAATTAGGCGATTGTTGCATCGTTACAGGGCCAATGCACACGGGAGCAGATACAAATAGGGTTTCAGCGTAGCGAAGATGCACTTATGAAGCACGCACGTACGCACACAAATAACCATATATCGATGGCTTGAAGCAACTAAATATACACACACTTATCTCCGTTTTGCGCTCTTCTCAACAGAAACCCTTCCTTCCAAACCTTAAGGGGGTATTCTAGTGTAGAGACACGAATTTCGGACGTTTTTTCGAGCTCCGTAAAAATAAAATAAAGAATATTTTTACAATTCGTTATATCATTATTTGTTCATCTATATTTTACTAAAAATATAAAAATTGAACGAAGAAAAAAATATTCATGACTAAAATAGTTAAGAGCTGATTGAGTGAGAGGGTTAAAAAAAGTTGTGCCATGGCGTATACGATTCCAGCCCTTCTGGTTATCTGAAATAAAAAAAACTCAAACAGATTCTTAATCAGTAGAGATGCCGCATGAACCTCTGACAAGTCAAAACATATTTTTCGACAAAACGGTGACCGTTTGAAAAACAACCATATAGTGCTGAAAAAAATCAATTCATTCTTTTGAATTCGAACGAAAAATATCATCAGCTATCAGTTGACAACACTTCTCTTCTAACCAATATCACGGGATAATTGGCTACTTTGATGTACGGGCATGTTTCACTCCTACGGATCTCTTCTCACTATATCCCATCCATTCGATTGAATAACCACACCTTTATTCAAGCCGCTTGTCATGCTGTTATTTGTGATCAAGACGCCTCTAAATATACCAGGTGAAACAATCATATGAAATGCACTTTCAGCCATATTGGAATTGCTGTCGGTATTGTTTACAAACAGCATCAGAACGCTGCCGGCGGCTCTCCACAAACTGCTACGACGCTTATTCGAACGATGCCTACTATGTTCGGCTTTCGTGAATTTATGTGAAAAAGAAGGGATGATTTTGTAGAATTTCATTCTCATTTCCACTACTCTCGCATGTGGAAATGCAAAAATGGCGTATCCTAGCAATAACAAAGCAAACAACCCCCGCTCCACAAACCGTAATCCTCTTCTTAATGAAGTGATGATGTTGCTTCACCTGTTATACATTGATATAAGCGCCTTGTTTGTGATTGAACTATTGACCGACACTCAATTGACATCTGACGATTGGTATGTTTTCAGAGAAAAGCATAGGAACTGGCGAGAGTGAATTTTTCATTTCTTTCATTCTTACGCACCTCGCTTTACTGTGGGAGTGTGATGAGAACACATGACCAAGTAGCATTATAAAATGCTCTCCCATCGCCTCCTCTGTGTATGCTCCGCTTATATGACCGAAATCGAAATTATTTAATATATGAATTATATGAATATGAATATGAATTTAATCGAAAAATCATCTTCAGCGATGAGGCTCATTTATGGCTGAATGACTTCGTCATTAAGCAAAATATGCGTTATGGCCGCAAAGAGGTTTTCAACATCATGGTTTAGGATGATTTCCAAGCCATTTCGATTTCTATGGGCTACAAACTATGAAGCAAAATGCAGGAAGGAGCCTATTATATTCTGGCAGCAACTGTTCGTGGTTGTTTCATGTTCCATGCTGCCGTTCTACGCATAGTTGTCCCATGTTCCAAAATCAGCAACTAAGAAAAACGCAATCAAAGTTTCCTAGCATGTTTGTCTACCAGAAGCTTTAGGCATTCCAGTTTGGCAATACACCGGGTTTGTTTTTATCAGCAGTAAACTGTTGTTTAATGAAATGTGAAATGTTCTTCTTAATCAATCAAGCTTGATTTTCGGTTTAAAAACACATGTTGGGACAGTTATGCCTAGAATAACAACATGGGGCAATGGAACTTGATGTTGTTTTTTGAAATACTGGGAATAAACAATAGGTTTTTTTGATGTTTTTCGAAAGATTATGCATAAAACATCGCTTTATGAAGAAGGGGGTGATCTGTAACATCTTCATCAGAAAATAAATTATTATTAGGCGTTCGCTAACAAGGTGTACACGTGTTCTGTTAAACTTATTTCTACTATTTGATAGTTAGTTCGTTCTTACAAACCATAAATGTGTGCATTAGCCCTTCTGAAAGCGTGACATCAAATTCTTTCATTTGAACCGATTCATTCATTAGGGATCTACAAAAAAAACACGGTGAGACACTTATGCCTAGAACATAAACATGGAACAATTGAGCTTGATGTTGTTTTTTGAAAAGCTGGGAACAAACAATAAGTTTTTTTTTGTGGTTTCCTGGAAGATGAGGCATAAAAACATCGTTTTATGAATAAAAGTGAAAATTGCTAAAAAGTAACATGGGACAACTATGCGTAGAACGGCAGCATGTGTGACAAAGTTTGATGAACATTTGCCAAACCACGTTTAGCACTCATAAAGTTAAACGAGATAAACTAATTGTTTTGAAATGAATTCGCCATAGACCCCGCCATCTGAGGGATGCCCAGCTGTGTGGTATTTTGTGGAATTGTATTTCTGGGAACTTCCGGCAGCCTTAAGGCGCATTTCAAACCACACCGAATGTGCTTCGTATTCAGTGCCAATTAATTAAGCTCAAGGGGTGCTATAAAACAGCTAAACAGGTGTGAGTTGGCAAGCTGGAACGCTTTGCGCAACCTCTCTCTATATTTCTCTTCCGGGAATGAGTATCTACTTGTGGGGCGTCGTTTGCCGGTAATTCTGATAATATTTTATCGAAGTATAAACCTCGAACGGGAACCTTCCGCTAGTCTTATGATGGTGTAAAATGAGGGGGAGAGAGAGATAAGGCGCCCGCGATAATAAATTGCACTCGGTCGTTTTATTACGGTTCTCAATACCACAAGCGTGGAAGCTTTGAGTGAAAATTTTTACGACTCCGAAACGACTTTGTGGCGTTTGGTGGTCTTCAATTGTCGCTAATCTCGAAAATAAGGATCGTTCGACAGATTGTTTTACCACTATGCTTCCATTGATTAGAACCGGCAAAAAAATAACTCCGATGAGGAAACAAAAACAATCCGATCTCATTAAACTAAGTATGTGATGCACCGACAACAGTGCAGTACTTTACCCCCAATAATAGAGTTGACAAAACTGAGACCCGCCGCCGGACGGATCACGTCCTGTTCGAATCAGCCACCGTGCGATGGTTCTATCGAATGCTGCAGCGCCGAAAGGGGATGGCCAACCGAGGCGACATGGTTTGGCAAACTCAACTAATGAGAAATGGCTGTCTATTAATTTAAATTTCGTCGTCTGCTCACATGAAAAGAGATTCAACGAAGCGCGTTTTGTGGTCTGCTTAGCTTTCATGGTTTGTTGTACGATCCTCGGGCAAATTATTCTCACTTGGTGGGGGGTGTATGGAGGGTAGATTTGGATATCGTGGTAGTATAGTGCTTCTCGCCTCTTCGCCCCATTTTCCGATGTGCATAGCCACACGTGGATACTAGGGGAGTGACGCGGCGACGGTCACAGTCGGATTAGGTTTGCACAGTAAATTTAGTTTTGTATGTGAATAGAGGAAGAGATTTGCACAGGATTCTATCAATTCGTTGTACAAATTGACTTTGTTGTTGCCAATACACACATGCACACGCACACAGTCCCGGGGACTGGGGCAGATAATTTGCTCCTCATTTTACGCCCACAGACTCTGCACCCCTCTTATTGATCGGTTTCATTTTCCATGAATAACATTTGTTACCTGATGTGAATAGTTTTACTTCGTATCGATTCATGGAAAATTCATGTGAGAAATATTAAATCCATGGACCATTCTGTGGTAAGACAACCATTCAAGCAAAACAGAATGAAACATGTATTTTACTACATATTTCAACATTTATTCACATCCACAAGGTACCCACATCTTTTTTCTTTGTAATGGAATGAACTAAAACTATTACGAATAAGAAAACTAACAAAACTAACGAGAATTCTAAACGCATCCATATTACGCTATTCTTAAATAAGCGAGGTGAGATGCCCTTATGCGTGTCCAAAATGCACCACAGCAACGAGTCAAAATGTCAAACGACATCGAAACGTTTATTTTGGATAATTCTTAATTCACTGCTTATAAAGGGTGTGTCACATCAAATTGCATCACGGGAAAAACGCTGTAGAAATTCGCCCAGTAGACCGATCCTTTTGAAAATTTTAGACAGTAAAATAAAAACTATTAAACAACTTTTGGCATTTTCTTTTAATTCATACTTCGAGCCCAAGCCCGTATGCTCGCACCTTCTTCTTTAACCCGTCCATAAGGTTCTGTACAACGTCAGGTTGTAGTTTTTTTTTGAACAGAAATCCATTTTCTCTTGAAGTCCGCCTCCGA